>NW_017097343.1:89713-210740 GCF_001412225.1 Nicrophorus vespilloides | reverse complement strand
AGTAAATAAATAATAAATTAATTAAAATATATTAATTTACCAGTTAGTCATTTCTTTAAAGTTAACAATAATTATATTATGAATTTTATTAATTGAATCTCATAAATGTAGACATATTTTTCATATTTAATTTTTTGTAATTTAATTACATGAAATTAAAATAAAATAATATATTTTAATTGTTAATTATTTACAAATTTTAATCATACACAATATGAACAAAAAGTATGAAATGTATATGAGTGATATTCTTAAACAAAAAAAAACAAATAGATTTTCGACAATTGTCCAAGCATCATAGATAAAAGTTAAAATTAAACTGTGCACATCCAGAGCCACCGCCAAATCCTACGGCGATAAATGTGCTCGGTCCCTTCAAGATTTAAGGGCTGTCAGGAAGGAGAAATTAGAATCTTTTGTAAACTTTGTTTCACCAGTCCTTCTTCCACTTCTTTTTTTTTATTCCTCATCCTCATTTCTTCTTCGCTTCCTGCATGATCCTTTCTTCTCTCCTCGTCGCCCTTCTTTTTTATATATATTATTGTTTGATGCACATGTAGAGACAATCTCGGCTCCGGACGGAACGGCGGAGCGAAAGAAAAAAAATTAAATGGCAAAGCAATCACGTACAAAGCTAGTGTAATGTCCGGAGGCATTGTAACGTAATCTGTGCAGTTTGATATCGTGTTATTGTAGTATTAGCTCACAATGGTGGGGCTACATGAAAGGCCTTTGAGCCTCAATCACCCTCCTCGAGATTGCTCACCGAAATATCCCATCCAATTTTTGCCTTTCCTCACTCTCTCGTCCTCCCACAAGGTTAGAACTCGTGAATAACGAAAGAAAATCAATCCCAAATCGATGGTAATGAACTTAGATCAGTGACGGAACAAATTTCGATGATTTTAAATAGAGAAAATAATAGACATTAAGAAAGTCGTGTGTACTAGAAATCCGTCAGTTGTACCATTTCAGGGCCCCAAATATTTGTTGTTATTTGGGTTCCCTATAAATTCGGATTTCGAGCATTGTTAAAACTGAAATGATTAAGACCAGATGTTGGTGGATCTGTTGCTTCTTCCTTTTTCTCTTAATCCCAGATAAAGTTACCACAAACCACTCGATCACTTCAACATTAAGCTGTCCACAGAGAAAAAAATAAAACAAAAACAAAAGTAACTTTTCCCATTCCCCAATTCCGCTTATTTATTATTTCGTGACATATAGACACGTTCTTTTTCCGCTCTGCAGTTTCTTTCCCTCCGCCTTTGCTTCTTCTTCAAATTAAAGCCACTTTCAGGAAGCGAATCTACAGGACGGAAGTGTTAGCAAGAGCGCGCGCGTGTGTGTATATCACTTTTATTGCATCGACAGGAATTCTTCACTTTGTTAAAGAATCTCACCCCGGGGAGCCAAGTTTTAGGGGGAAGGACTCTAAAAGGACGAGAGAAAAAAAATATATATATAGAAAAAAAGCGACGGGATGTTGGAAGGCATCGATTCCCATTCAATGGCGAAACTTCGATGATTTTTTTTTGCTCCACCTTTTTCTTTTCTATTTTTTTAATTGATCCGCCTGCAAATCTCATATAAATGGAAATCTAATCCCGTTTTTGTATGTAGATTTTTTCCAATTAGCACTCATCCTTGGACTATCCTTGGGCCCGATTTGATTTTTATTTTTTTTGTTAAATCACATTCCATATAATAATAAAAGTAATTCCGTGGAGTACACGCTTCGCCGACGTCGGATTACTGAAAATCGTTATGGATGGTTTCCAACAATTTTATTAATTTCTTTTAATCGTGTACTTTGACCTAGTATTGAATGAAATATCTCAGACTTCTTTAATTAATTCATTTAAAGCTGTAAATCAATGATACTTTTTTCTGTTGATTTATTACATATGAAACTTTAAAGTTTTATAGTTTCATTGACGAAGTATAGTTAAGCGAGGTTTCACTGTAATGATTATTCAATTTAAGCAAATCTCTGCATACTGAATACAAAAAATGAATAGAAATATATTCGGAAGAGAAAGCTAATTTTAAGTAGTTGATTACAATTAATATCCAATAATCATATATAAGTTCAAAACATATAAAATATAAATTAAGGAAATAAAAAATGCGTAATAATTCTGAATATATTAGAAAATAAATGAGTTATATTATGTAATTATGGCAAATATAATGTATACAAATGCATTCTCAAAAATAGAAAAATCCTGACAATAATTTGAAAAAAAAAATCCTTTTTTAACAATTTAAGCTAACCTTCAATGATAAAAAATTAATATTCGATGATTAAATGAAACCAACAGAAGATTTGCTTTTTTATAAAATGATGCATAAACTTTGAAAAGTTATAAAATGTAATTAAGGAATTAAAAACTTTATAAAAAAATGAAAAAGAAAACAAAAACATTTCTTAAGTTTTCCATAATTACAAAATAAGCAGTGACGACATAATTAGAGTAAATCTCTGTATAATTATTACAAAAAAATAATGGAATGTAATTTAAAGAGAAAATTCCTGTTATTAGGTCGCAAGAAATTCCAACGAAATCGTATATTTTTCTCTTGTCTCCGCAACTCCATAATTTAATGCCCGAAGGAAGAAAATTGGAGTTGCGTGAAAAGGAAAATTGAAGGTGGAAAAATAAATGCGGTGAACCACCGTGGGCTTATTACGCGAAGAATTTCTACTGCAAGTAATATTTTTTAGATGACAGTGTGATTATATAGCCGCTTTTTATTTCATGTTGTTGTTTTTTTTTTGTTGTTGCTTCTTATCCTTGCATACCTTACTTTTCGAGGAAAGGTAGATGTGTAGAGGGGTTGAAGAAGAAGGAGATGCTCTGCGACTTCCGTTTTCCGGCTCGGTGGATCTACTACTATCGCCCTTTTTGCTCGTGCAGATGCGGCCCGGAATCGCGTACGTGACGAGGAAGTTGATAAAGCGGAAATCTCTGCACATTATATTACCGGAAATTCGATATGAAAATGTTGCCGTGAAATGTTTATATTATATTTCGAATTACCCACCACTTTTTTCACCCCCCTTTTACCCGTCCTCCTCCTCCCCGCACGCATCCCTCGGCGCACATCCTCCGGCAACGATATTGCGAAAGACAATGTTATTGTATCCCAGGAAGTATGCAGTTCAAACATTTCAAGTGGTGCTACAGCTATTCCTGAATCAATGCCATGAACACAATTCCAACACAGTTTTGCTTCATATTCGATACAGCTTTACCCATATTACGGTAACATTTGTATTCCCATAACAAACTTACATATATTCACTATAGAATCGTTCTAAAATAACGCAACCTCTTTTATTACAATATTCAAATAACTGAACACAGTTGCACATTGATTTTTAGTTTCTTGTATAATCAAAGTAAATTCAAATCTGAAACTTTTCTTCAAAAGCCATACAATTTCTAATAAATGATTACTCAGAAAAATTAAAGATTTTATACGAAGAATCACAACATTGTTCTCAATTATTGTAGAAAATTTAAAATCACATAACTCATGAAATGATGAATAATTGCTTCTACATTTATATCAGTAAATCTTACTTATGAAATCATTTAGACTAGGTAGTATAACTAAGGAAATTGTGCAAGATGTTATTTCTATGTAAAATAACGCCGGAATGAATTCATAAAAAAATAATTTGTGTCAGACAAAACTTGCATTTTAACGTACTGTTAACTCTTCTAATTACACTAACAGTTGGCAGCAAGTGTATATTAATAGGTTAAAAAAATATATAATTTTATTTACTTTTTAAACAGAGTTGTTAATGTAAGTAATTCGGTACTTAAAATATTATGTTCAAATTATTCTTTGAAATATAGCACTGCTTTGAATTTAAACAAGTATAAGAACCAATCTATACACTTCATCCTCCCAAAGCCGGCAAGGAATTATTTTGCGTAATTTTATTCAAAGACGGTCTTTGAGTCTTAATTCTGTTCAATGTATACCAATTTTTTTTTGGGTTTGTGTGCACGTAAGCATCGTACCAATTACGTGTCCGAAAGTTGCGATCGCCCGGTTAATGTTGGACGAGATTATTATATTATTAAACGGGGAGGAGTATAATATTTATCGGTTCGCGTCGTCCATGAATAATTCAGCGAGGAAAAGAATTTTCCTGCTCGCGAGGGTTGAATTGATTAATGGTGCTCTCCAACGACATCATCAAGAGAATGCGAATTAGGCTCACGACAGGATCCATCAAAATTCACACACACAAAAAAATGTATTCCGAAGCGCAGCGCGCGGAGCAACGTTCCAAAAATCATGGCGAGGGTTGAAAATAATAATAGAAGAAAAAAATAATACGCATCTACGAGAAGTAATCGGATTTGGGTGCTTTTGGAGGCTCACGTATATTATTCAACCATCAAGCATGTAGGAAAGCGCAAATCTGTTAGGCTTTGGTTATTATTGTATCAATTAGCTGTAATCAATATTTTTCATGATTATGGAATTTATGAATTAATCATCCCTTAATCTTTTAATTTATTAACTACCTTTAGAACACTAATAAAACAGTCAACTTTTACTTAAAGTACATTCTTTTAACGTAAGTTCGATAATACGTACATCATTTTTAGACCCACTAATACAGTGGTCCCCAACCCTCGGTCCGCTGATCAAATGGTACCGGGCCGCCCAAGGAACATTAAATTATTTCCATTTCATTTACTGTGGTGTATTTCTCTCATGTTTGTGCGACTTTCCATGGACGAGAATTTATTTATATTTTTATTATATTCTGAATACATTTTTTGCAATTTTCGCATTATTAAGTTGCGGTTTTATAAAAGGCCCAATGTAAATACTACTTCATATTTATAATCGTATTTTAGAAAAAATACAGTCATTGTAGTGGTCCGCGGAATTGTGAGGTCAAAAAGGTTGGAGACCGCTGCTCTAATAGAACTAATATATAAATCAGTTCAAACGTACAATAATAGTAGCCTTTTCAAAGAGTATGTATTTGACTTCTATATATTTCAGTTTATATATTTTTTATAATTTTTTAAAATTTAAACTAGTTTTCACACTTAATGACACATTATGACAAATTAACTATTACAAGTTGACTGACAAGTTTTGAAAAACAAGTACAATTTCTAATGAATTTATAATCCTATTATTAAATAAATACTCATTGTTTATACCGCTTTAATAATAATTTATGTACAATAAACATAAATTTGAGTTTTAATTGCAACTAAATTTAATTACATTTATGAAAACTTATTAAATTTGTACATTTAAATCACAACTCTCATTATTTTCTTGTCATAATGTATAAGATTTTTGACTATAAATAATAATTCAGCAGTGATTGTTTGCTGTAATTTTAATTGGAATTGCTAAAGTATTTCAATGTTAGAGTTACACGCAGATGCAGAAGCACCGCACTTGATTCGAAATGCCTTTGTCTGTAAGTTCTAACAGTTCCGAATTTCTTGCTGCAAGTTAATTGTGTTTGATGAATTTAAATCTCAAATGCTTTCGCTTTGTCAACGTATATTATTTTCCAAGTGAATATTATCAGTTTCGTCATAAAACTATGATTCCCAACTACAAATTTTCATTAAGTATTAAAATTTAGTATATTAGAATTTAGATTAATTAAGGATAAAACTTGGTAAATATTTAAAAAATTTAGTTATTATAATATTTTGACTTTTGCATACTTTTCTTAATATTTTAAAATTCTAATAAAAAAAAAAACCAAATATTGACTGCATTTATAAATTTATATTTAATTATTAACTCCAAACCTCTCAGCACTCAATTCTCAATATTTTTTTTTATTAATTAAGAATAAGAAATAGAAAATTCTTTACTTATTTTTTTTTTCAACCAATACATAAAATCTATGAAAATCTTATTTCTCATTATTTCATTAATTAAACACAGTAATTGTAAGCAATTCTCTAGTTATATTTTTTATTGAACGAGTATTAAAAATGTCATCACTATTTTTCAAATAAATATCATATAATTTAAATAGTTTTCCCATGAAAATTCAAAATATCAATGATCCAAACATCCAATTACAACACTCATTTATATATTGAATTGTTATGTTCTAGGGATGAAAATTGGGTCACTGTGGAATATTGTCTTCTGTTATTTAATTTAGAGTCTTGGGGTTTGTAAGTAAATGAATTTTACTTATGATTTATTTTTAATATGCGTTAAACTAAGTTCAAGTGTTTGCTTTATTGTATATACTATTAATATATGGTTATTCGCTTAACGATACGACTAAAACTAATTAGAAATTAAATAAACAACTACGTGATGGGAGTTGAGGGTTTTGATTCATAAGTGTCGACTAGCGTTTCCCACGGGAATGCGATTCTTTATCATTCTCCGAATCCGGTCGCTGCTCTCGATGAGATTTGTCCACTCTGCGTCTTCTGTTGATAACTTGGATTGATTCATATATAAAAAGGTATTGTCACAAATACTAATTTTATTGATTTCAGTAAGATTTGTACTGAAATAATATAGATATGAAGTATGTAAACTGATATACCCAAGAAGATTATCTTTGCTATTAAATATGCCAAACTTATTACGTAACTTAAATTGTGCACTAAATAGTTGATAAATTATGATGTGGACTAGTGTCACGTAGTGGGTAAGTTTATATCTTTAAATATGGATGAAGCAGCTTCATGGAATTGGGGTAGCGAGAGATAAAAAAAAATGTATACATATATATCAGAGAAGGAATTTGGCTTCGGATAATATTACGCAATATTTAGCAACAAAAAAATGTTTGAGGGTAGTTGTGGATGTAAAAAAATGTATATATCCTAGAGGGCCTCTTCCGAATAATATTAAGCAAAAAATATACCAACGAGAACGTTATTTTTTTTCTCTTCTTCGTCATCTATCTATAATATTTCGCGTGGTTGGGACCGATAAGGACAAGATTTGGAGCCCCTTTTTAAATTCGCCCTGCAGCGACGCCTCTCATATTCGTCTTGCGATGTGGCGCATAGATCTATACGTCGACGAAATTGACAGTTATTGCATTGTCGGGATTCGATTAAGCGAACCGCCTCCACCCCTCACGAATCTTCGATGTCATCCAACCACCATGGAGAAAAAAATAACCCGGCCATTTGCATTTACATCTGTCAGAAAATGTTTAATACTTTAACCGTCCGATGCAGACTCGAACCATCCATCATGTTCAGTTCCTACCTTCGACATCTTTTTTTCGCAACTCCCGACAGCAGCAGATTATTAAACCTATCCTCGCCGAAATATATATGTGTAGACATATTCGTACAAGGGCGAATAGAAAAAAAAATTATATATGAATGAATTACGTAATCGTAAAACTCCCCCGCGGAACAAATTTCAGGGCAATGAATAGTAAATGCCGTTCGGGCAATTCCAAATTTAAAAATTACACGAACGGCTCTACCAACTGCGAAGCAATAATAGATGAACTAGCAATTACAGCTCGAATCCGTTTATTGAGGAGAAACTTCGTTTATGTACAGAGTTTTTATACTGACAAACCTGTTTCATTAATTTGTTTTCACCAGACATTCAGGATTTCATTTATAACTAAACTATTGATTCTATAATAACATTTTCTGCTTTTTTTATTTTTCCTGAAATACGAACTGTTTCATTAATTCTGTTCATAAAAAAAAAACGTTGATCGTTTTCACTATTCTTTCATTTACTGAAATCTATAACACTGAATGAAAACAGGGTAGTTTTTGCCAGAAATTAAGGATTTCATTTATAACTGAACTGAACTATAATAACATGTTCTGCGTTTTTATTTTCCTGAAAAACGAACTGTTTCATTAATTCTGTTCATGAAAAATGAAACGTTGATCGTTTACACTATTCTTTTATTTACCGAAATCGACTATACTGGATAAAAATCAAGGTAGTATTTGCCACAAATTTATGAATTCTTTAATAACTAAACTTTATTCCGTAAGAACGTGATCTGCGTTTTTTAATTTCCTGAAAAACAAACTGTTTTATTAATTCTGTTCATGAACAAAAAAAAAAAACGTTGAACGTTTTCACTTTTGTTCAATTTACGGAAATCTACTACACTGGATGAAAATCAGGGTAGTTTTTGCCAGAAATTTAGGAATTCATCAATAACTACACTTTATTCCGTAAGAACGTGATCTGCGTTTTTTAATTTCGTGAAAACAAACTGTTTTATTATTTCTGTTCATGAACAAAAAAACGTTGATCGTTTTCACTTTTCTTTAATTTACGGAAATCTGGATGAAAATCAGGGTAGTTTTTGCCAGAAATTTAGGAATTCATCAATAACTGAACTTTATTCTGCGTTTTTTATTTACTTGAACTGGTTGAACACTATACTGGTTAATTTTTCACAGAAATTCCTGAAAAAATAAACTGTTTCATTAATACGGTTCATAAAAAAATGTTTCTGTGTTTTCAAAATCCTCTAATTTACTGAAATTGTGGGTTGGTGGATAAGAAATAAGGGTTGGTTTTCTCTAAAAGTTCAGAATTTTATCAATAACTGAACTATCCGATTAAACGACTTCACGAAACATTGAATAATTGAAAAATTGGAGAAAACGCAACTGGAACCGTCTATGTTTATATAAATTATATAAAATATTTACAACAAAAAATGCTAAAAATCATTATACAAAAAAATCTTCCCTAAATTTTTACCGTGTAGTTTATTATTCAGTAATTAAGAAAAAAATGTCTGCAAAATACTTCTCTCTAAAAAATGAAAAATTGTTATATGGGATTTTGAATGTACCAATGTATTTTTAAGCTGAAAAACAAACTCTCAAGTATAAATATATAATTTAGGGATTATCGGCTTTCGTGTACCTTCAAACAAACAAAACAATAAAGCATTTTGCAAATTAAATTTTTCTTTTAGCAAACTTCTTCGCATATCCAAAACTCACTTGTTTATTCCTCGAAAAACAGATTAAGACCGTTGCATAATTAACAATAAAAGATAATATGAAAGTCCAATATGCTAAGCTCATAAAGAATGCAGCGATTTTAATGCGGAAGAAAGCGCTGAAAACTTTCGCAGCTTTTTAAGCGTTCTCTTCCTAAATGTTTGAAGAAAGAGAGAAAAAAAATTGCAAGCGAATTTGCATGTTCCACATCAATTCTCACTCCTTATATTTTTCTCTCTCTGTCTCTCTTTCTGTTCCCTCTTATATAATTAAAGTCGATCTTATTATCAGAAACGTTTCGTCCGAATTTAAAAGCTCGGAAAGTGCGCGTGCGCTCTTCCTCCAATCCCAAAGAGCGGAGCGAACTTAATTGCGTTAGACTTCATTAAAGGTAATTTAATAATTCCGTTCCGTTTCTCCCCTGGATTTTGAGCGAATCCTGCTTATGATTTATACGTAATATTTTTTTTCTGTTTAAATTGCCTATTCCACTTAATTAAAAAACAAAATGTGTACGCTGTAATGGGTTTTAATCAACGGAAACATCCTTTATGATTAACATCATTTTTAGCTTAGTGTGTACAAATATTCGTAATTCATTCAATAATTTACTTGAAACATTTTTGGGAAAAACTCATTACTTTTTAGCTAATGACATTTTTTATATAATAATGACAGCTGTCAATTAAATGTGAGTGTCATCGGACACAATCAAATTTAAAAAAACAAATTCAAATTTGACACACATCAAATAAAACAATGACAGCTTACATATACATATGTCAATTTAATATAATTATCAATTAAAGGTCAGCATCATTAAAATGAATTAAAGTCAAATCTAATTTTAATTAAATTATAGTTTATTTGTTACTACTAACATTTATATAATACTGCACACAGTATTCGTTTGACACAGAAATGAATGTCAACTGTAACAATGACAGCCTACAAATACATATGACAATTTAATATAATTATTGCTGTCAATTAAATGTCAATGTCAATGGAATTCATCAAATTTATAAAACAAATCTAATTATAATTAAATTAAAGTTTTTTGTGACATTATTAACATTTATATTCTAGATAACGCGCATAACACATAAATTAATGTCAAATTTAAGAATTACAGGTTACTATAAATACAACTGTCAATTAAATGTCAGTGTATTAGTGTACTAACAATGGAATAAATTGAAAATATGCTTCCCTTAGATAATGTTAGAAATAGAAGAATTGTTTCCATTAGAGACAAATTTGTTAGAAGTATCATTAAACATTCCTTAAAAAAAAACAAAAGTAATCTCGATATTTGTTTGCATCAGTTTGAAAGAAAAAAGCCATTTCTTCTGTTCACAAAATCCCGAACATTAGGAAAGATTGCTATTCCACTTCATCAGTATCTTGTAAAACCGTGCAATCCCTGCAATTAATTAGAACTTTTTGCAACCCTTTCTTTTATCCGTTTCTTGTCCCTCTCCCATCCCAGATTACATCACTTTTTCAGCCTCGTCCCTTTAATCCATTGATTTGATTATCGCCGAACAACAAGCCTCCGGTGTATAAGAAAATAAACGAAAACAGGATGAGCTCAATGAAAGAAAAAAAACGTAGGAGAATAAGAGGAGGAAGAATCCGAAGTGCTTCGATCAATCATGTACGTCCAACAATTTTTTTCCCTATCCTCCGGTTCTGCTCCTAAGCGCGACTCAATTATAAACTTATTACGAATGGGTCGCAGATAAGATAAGGCAATCAATCACAGGTTTTCCGCACCGTTTGACTTTTTCTTGTTATTTTCGAAAAGCTAAAAAATACGCCGCATTTACGACCGAAAATATGGTTACATCCTCCAATTACACGGCAAATTACTTTGCCAATTAAAATTTGGGGCAACAAACGAAAAGGAAAAAAAAGAGAGAGAGAGGAGGAAATGGGAGAGCGTCGCGCTTTGCCCAATTTGGTCCTGCTGCACGCGAATCCTTTACACGATTCCATTTCACTCCTTTCTTTTTTATGCTTTAACTCTCTCTTTCTCTCCCTTCTGTCGGATTCCCTTTTAATTTGGCGCGTTTAATTGAATATGTCAGTCGATATTCTTGAACCGCGACGAGACGTTTTAATTAAACTTGTTAATTGCAACGCAGGACGAAAAATAAGGAAAATCTTCAGGACTTTTTTTTTGCTGTAGTAGAAATCTTAATTCGAGACGGGCGAAGGGCTAACACTCCTTTCGCGTGATTTTTTAAACCGATATTGCTCTTTACACGGAAAACCTGTTTGCCTCGTATTTTCCTCTACCGTGGTGTGAATCGAAATAAAAACGGGCATGGATAATGGCAAGTCGAGTACTTTTTTCTTTCCTTTCGTGGGAAAAAAGAAGTACGCATCTCGCTGAAGTAGGATTTACGACTCATATTTTATTCTTAGCATTATTATCCATAGGACATAAATTCGCAGAGTGCTCAGTTTCTTTTTGAAGCTGCATCAAAAAATTGGCGTTTGCATCTGATTTTTATTACTTTATTACGCTATTTGGCTCAGTCTTCTCCTATTCTCATTCGTAAATCTCTATTAATTTTGTTAGTATTTTCAAACTGAAACATTGTTTCTGATCCACACTGAAAAATAAAGTAAATGCAATATGGATATAATAAAATTACGAAAGTTGGTCAGAAATAATCAATAAAATTAAATTACTAATTTAAAATAGTTTTGTTTATGCCAATCGTTTCTCATCGTCCATGTTTACATTTCTTTACTGATTCGGTGCATGTGCCCAACCTTCGTCTTCGTTTTCTTCACTTTTCATCCAACTAATGGAATTAGGTTTGGAGAGACGAATAAAACCAATGCATCGACAAGTAAATCAAATTAGATATTTCATAAAATGCTAGCAAATTTATAACAAGAAATGCACAACTTCTATGTATTTCTATGATCTCTATATGCTCATATTCGTCAATATAACTAATGAAATTACTTGTTAAGTGTTATAAAAATGCCATATTATTATTAACAAAAACGTTAATCATAAATTTACAAAAAATATTAATGAAACATACTTCATGAAACCGCAGAAAATTTAAAATTTTCTTAAGACTAAAATCAATTTTCTTTTATATACACTTTTTGACTCACATGTTACTGTCTATATTCTTTTAAATATTACATGATAATATAACCAGGAGTAAATTTATAATTTGATGCTATTTAAATATGATTTATAAATGGAAAAAAGTTCCATTGATTGAATTCAATAAAATTTCTTTTGAATTGTTAACCTTTTCATCTAAATAGGGTGAATAATTCGAATTCTAAGCCCAGAAACCAACGTATTCATCAGATATATAATTTCAATAATTCATCAGTAAAATATTGAAAATACAGAATAAATTCGTCATAGCTTGAATTGAATTACTTTTATCTAAATTAGTTTATTTTCAATTTCAATTACTAAGTTTGTTTATTTGATTCTTCATAAACGAATGAGAATTAATAATAAAAATCAATCTTTTACTAATGATGAAATTAATGAATATAATATTCTGAAAAAATGTTCTGAACTTGGGATAAAATTCGGAATTTCCAATAAAAAATAATATCTTCATCTGAAATGGGAAATACCAGCGTTTTATTACATAATAAAAACTACTTGAATAAATCTTCTTGATCAGAATATGTTTGCCGTTTGTGGATTTGGTGAAAAACAACGGTTAGTAAACGACATCATTCACCAAAGCCATAACAATCTATATAGACGACTCTTTTTCCTCCTTTGACCTCCGCATTATGCAATATTTGCTTTGGGGGATTTTTCGAAGGAGTTTTGACGATCTACTCCACTCCAGATATTCGCCTTGCTATAATCAAATCAATGGATCATGGAGGCCACGGAATGAATGGCCGAAGGCGGCGCGCATCCCTTTAAAAGAGGGAAGGGAAAGCGACCGCAAAATTATTCAACGCACCCCCTTGACCCCGAGTCTCGAGACCGGTCAACAAGTTATCCATTTGGATTTTCGCACACAAAGAGATATAGCTCGTCTCGAGAAATGAAAAATGTAGAAGAAATAGTAGCAGTGATGTATGTGTATATATAGCTGAGGATGAAGCAGAGAAATTAAAGTTGAAATTCACGCAGTGTACACGTTGGGAAACACAATTAAATTTCGCATTTTCGCTCGCAACCAAAAGCAGAAGAATTAATTTTGAAGAGTGCACGAACGGAGTTGATTATCATTTGGAGCGCTGCGGCCTGGCAGAATTCTATATAATAGATTACGCGAGCTTTTAGTGCATTGCTCTGTGAATTCCACTCGTGTGTGTATGTGTGTGTGTATGATCTGTCTATGTATTTGTGTCTGTATACGTGACTGTGGTTCTGTGTGTGTCCAGAGCACACTTCGATTGTAGACAGAATACGGAGACGTCGGTGGTGCCGGTAAATACTGGACCGGAAATGGAGTTCGACGACGTATCGGACGTCAAAGACGACCATTAATTACGCGCGTCTCGGAAAATTGGAAACCGTTTCGTTACCGGCGTTGCATAATCACCCGGAAACTGAGGTCGTTTCCGTCGTATTTCCTGCTACCTAACATGTTTCCGGTATGAAAATCATATCACCATAGCAACATAAACAAACCTAGCTTAGTTACCGTTGACAGTAGCAAATACGAAATTAAATCAGAACAAATCAATATTAGGTCACAGTATATAATTATTCAAATAATTATATTGACAAACGTCAAAAAATTCAAATTCTACTTTGAAATAGAATAATTATCTTGTTTTAAATTATAAATTTTTTACAATAATCCAAGTACATTTTTTTAAATTAGTAAGAAAGGAAATACGACGGAAACGACCTCAGTTTCTCTGCTACCTAACGTGTTTCCGGTATGAAAAACATATCACCATAGCAACATAAACAAACCTAGCTTAGTTACCGTTGACAGTAGCAAATACGAGGTTAAATCGGAATAAATCAAAATTATTTTTTGTCACAGTATATAATTATTCAAATAATTATATTGAGAGACGTCAAAAAAATCAAATTCTACTTTGAAATAATTATCTTGTTTTAAATTTTAAATTTTTTACAATAATCCAAGTACATTTTTTTAAATTTACTTTGAGCTTATTTATAGGATTATTTATTTAAATATATGAATAATGAACATAATATAATTTTTCAAAACCAATCCAAAATTATCTTTTTCAAGACTTTACCATGAATTCCTTTAACTAATGGCTTGTACATCTATTAGATAATACTCGATAAAATGTTTGACAAGTATAGAATCGTTTGACATTATGACAAATTTGACAGATAATAACAAACTAAAATATGCAATTGATATACCTTCACAATATAAAAACAAATAAAG
Source organism: Nicrophorus vespilloides (assembly GCF_001412225.1). Lineage (NCBI taxonomy): Eukaryota > Metazoa > Arthropoda > Insecta > Coleoptera > Silphidae > Nicrophorus > Nicrophorus vespilloides. Next base: position 196,351 of record NW_017097343.1, on the reverse strand, counting down.
TAAAATATCAGTGATATCGAGTATCACAGTTGGTACTTGAGGTTTTCGGACATTTTAAGTAACTAATAATTTTCAAGACTTTTCAGTATATTTGTATAAAACAGAGTTAAAATATTAAAATAATATGACTTCACTTTGATCATAACTCAATAAGGCAATATTACTCACAAATGCGATTTCTGTTTATGGTACCTATACACATCGTCATGGCAACATCACTATACCTATTTTGCTTGGCGTCTGCTAAAAGCAAGCACCGGCATCATTTTCCATTTTGACTAATTTATTTCGAGCGCACGTAAATGGCCGAATGTTGCAAAACCGTACTAGAGCTGACCAAAACGCAACGTAAAAATGTGTACGCCGACCGGAAACCGGAAAGGCCTAATGAATGCTGTCTATTATTAGTGTACTAATGTAAATTTACTGCAAAAGGTTTTTGTTAATACCACAGTCTTTCCGATTAACATATTCAAACATGTTCAATTAACTTAAACTTTTCACAATTATACTTATTAACTTCAATGTAAATTTTGAATTATAATTGATGATTTTTGGAATTTATAAAATCTTTGTTTTATTAAAATATTTGTCTTTAGTAAATTACAATTTATTATTATATTCAAGTACAGCAATACCTCCTATAGTGCGGATTCGATCAGTCCAAATTCACTATAGAAATTTTCAGAACAAAATTAATTTTAATTGATCAAAATTATTAATTATTAATAAAAATTTCATTATGAAATCTAGTACAAACATAATGATAAATATATACAAATTTGTTAAACTAAGTTATTTCTTGTGAGAAAATCAATAAAAATTGCAATGTATTTAATTTGTGAGTCGATGACCTAACATAATATAATGAAACATTGTATCGACCTACCCAAACGTAATAATACATTGTGTTAGGACCGAAATAACAGAAGTTAATGAACCATTTTATTGGTGCCAAGGGGAATAAAAAAAAGATCCTCTGGTAAATTGAAAGAAAAATCTCGTTTGTCCCAGTTAAACTGAAAGAACAAAAGGAAATCCAATTTCCTCATAGTCCCAAATTATTAAATAATATATACAGATAATCGCAATTCTTGTACAATAATATAAAAATCCAATATTAAATAAAACACAATTTGTATTCGTGTCGTTGAGTGAGATATTAAAGTGCACGTGATTATCCGATCATCTCCAAATTTATCACTGTATGATTACATAATATATCACGAAGTTTATCTTACTTATTTTAGTTATTCCATAAATTACTCATGATTGATCTTATTGAATTACCTGAAACAAACAAGAATAAATGTAAGTAAATTATATAAAGTATATTTCTTTCGTATAATAAAATAAGAATCTAATGTTTGGTTTTTATTTATAAATATAAAAAGTCAAGTGATTTTGTAGAGTGTCGCATCTCACACTGTTTGCATATAGTTATACACATTAGCTTCAGCGAATTCCCGGTTTATAAGCTTCTCCGCCGAAGTGATTCCACTTATTAGAGTCTGCAAAGTGGATTCGCCCATTTGTATGGAATAAGTAAATTGCGAAGTTGTGGGAGAATCAAGCGCGGAGGAAAATGGGAGTCTTCTCGAGCATTTGCGTTATCGAGTGATTCGACAGACAGTCAATCTACTTTTGCATCGAGGATAATGCATGTCTTTGACACGATCCAATATATATCTTTAACATGATCCAAGAACGTTCCATTAGATAAATATAAATTCAACAATACTTTTTTAATTATTTTTTTTTTCGCTTTGAAATTAATGAAAGAAAAATGAAATGAAATTAATGAAAGAAATTTGTTCCAAATACTCAAAATTTTAAATTATTAATGTAATATAATGCAGAACATTTACTAATCCATTTAATTTATAAGAAATATTTATTTTTTTCTAACTAATCATTACAGATGGAATTTCTCTGAAAATTGATTAATTGATGTAGTATTCATGCTTTCATATTAATTAGTGTATTAAACTAATATATAAATGATCAAAGTTTTCAAACAATTTAAAATCATTAATTATCTAAAAATATTTTTTTATTTAATGTAATTTAATAATGTTTCAGTTTTAATAAATTAAAATTTAGATTGTTTTGAACTGATTAAATCAATACATTTATTATCTCAAAGTATTCATTTTATATATATTTGTAAATTATAATAAATTTAATTATAATAAAGTCCACAATAAGACAAGAGAATCAAGAACATTAAGAAAACTAAATTTTATGTTTTCAGGAACTTATTAATTGAAACGTTATAGAATCTATAATATCTTTATGTTTTATTTCTTAACATTGTCACGAAATATTGAAATAAGATTATATTTGGTGATTAAATAGTTTTCATGAAATTCTTAATTTTATTACAAAAAAAACTGCTGTGAAAAAATGTGATCTAAAATGAAATGCTGACACACTTATTAATAGGAATAATCAATGTGCTAAGCTTTAAAGTCTCTACATTTTATGTTTTGTTTGTGGTTCTTGGTATGTGTAAATTCAGATTGTCTTCATATCAAAATTAAAAACATTAAGACAACAAAATTTTATGTTTTTAGGAACTTATTTATTGGACAAAATATATATTTGTAAGTAAATTAATTGAAACTTTATAGAATTCATAAAATCATTAAGTTTTATTTCTTCTTAACAGGAAATTATTTCAAGAAAATAGTATAAGAATTAATTGATACTTAATAAAAGTTTTCTTGGTATTTTTTTTTTACAAAATGTTGCTACGAAATAAGAAATTAAAATATATAACATATTTAGTGAGAAAATGGTATTTGCAAGGAAAAACATGAAACTTAATAAAATTCAATGTAGTTTTCATCAAATTTTTCATTTTATTCAAAACTATTGCTGTGAAAAATGTGATTGAAATTGTCACGAAATAGTGAATTTAAACATATGAGAAGGACATTATTTTGAAATAAATTTAAGTTTTCTTGAAATGCTTAATTTTCTTTCCAAAATATTGCTACGACATAAGAGATGAAAATATTCGACCAAATAGAAAACGCCGTTAGCAAACAAAAAAAAAATGTATCTTAACAGAATTCAATGTAGTTTTCATAAAATTCTTCATTTTATTCAAAAATATTGCTGAATAATCAATAGGCGAATGCAAAGTTTGAAGTTCTCTTCTCTACATTGTATGTTTTGTTGATGCTTCTTGGTAGCGGTAATCGGCTTTTTGATATTCTCCTGTTTGATGCTTTTGTCCGTCGGAGAGCGGCGCCAGCTTACTCAACATTGTAGTAATATAGGGATGCTTTGGTACGTGGACAGCTCCAGAATTAAACGATTTCATAATCCGCTTTGGACAGGACAGGACGAGTAGAAGGACTACGGGTGAGAGAGAACGTTGTTCGCACAGTCCTGACAATCTACGATGATCCGTGGATTCGTAAGGGTTTCGAAACCTCGCTCCGGTGTTCCGCTTAATCCAATACCAAGCAATCGAAAAGCAATTGCAGGTAGCAGTGGTGTGATGGGTGGTGCGAGGCACATCTCCGATATTGGATTACAATCCATATTTCTTACAAAAAAAGAAAGGGGGGACTCCTGTCTGCTCCGTCGTGCCCATCGATTTTCCGTCGTCTCTCACCCTCCTCCGTTCGTATCACCATACGTACACGTATGCCTAAGACGCCGGGCTTCTTGCTCTTATCTAATCATTTCTGCTCTCGAGGTGACGGACCCAGACTGTGCACGCCCCGAAGCCCCCTGATATATAACATTATACCTACCAAATTACATAAGTCTACCATCCGCGACGGCATGATTAAACTCTGCAAAACTGTATCACAGCACCTCGAGCTCCACGATGGTGATCTTTCCATTTACCTATGTGATATACGTCCTTAATTGAATTCGTCGGCAAACTCGATGATTGTGCTCGAATTAGTTTGAATGGGGGAAATGCAAAGCCGACATATTTACAATCGTGTCGGAACTTTCGTGGAGATGAGGTTGTCTAGAGTTGGATGGAAGGAGCTCAAGCGGTTAAAGTAACGGACTAAAATGGGAATGGGAAAAAGTGGATCCGGCGATCTGGAACGTCTTGCCTCATCGGTTGCAATTCGAAACGTATGAGAGATAATGGTTTATAAGGTGGAAAGAAAATGAGGAAAATCTATAACTATCATATAATTTTGTAATTATAATTATAATTAAAATTTTATAATCCAATTAAAAATAATATACACTTATTTCATTATAAGCTATTTTTATTTCATGAAAATTACATTATTATCATATTTTTTTTTACCTATAGTTCAAATATATTTTCTTATTCTCTTATTTTATTTCATTCTAACTTTATTTAATTCATAAATATTTACAACATTTTATTCTCATAACATTTAATCACATATTTTGTTCTTTAAATATTAAACTCGCATCGAAAAATTCTTACTGAATATTTTCTTAAGTATGCAAATACATTAAAATGTAAATTATTCAATATTATAAAGACGAAATATCATTCAATAGAAATTTATGATACACCTTTGTTAGCTTTGCAATGTTTTAAGGATTATAAGTATGTCTTATTTAGTTGAGTAAAGGAAACTAATAATTTAAAATTTATTTATTTTAAAATAGCAATTTTAGATTTTTTGTATTATAACAGTTTTAGTCTCATTTTTTATATTTAACTGATTTGTCGGAATAAATTTATTACATTATCATTTCCAAAATATTAATTATATATTTCTCTTATTAAGAATAGAAAAATATACAATTACATAAATGATTAGTGACTAAAATAATATTATTATTGTATATTAATTTATTAAATATTTTCTATTTTCCTTCTGTTTTTTGTGTTCCTTTGTTTAATTCAAATGCGATATTTACAACATTAAACATATGTAAAGGAAAGTTTTGGAAATGCAACTTCTTTTAAATTAAAATAAATTTAGTCAAGCATAAGAAACTAACATTCAGATTTATATTTTTTAATTTTAAAATATCAAAATTTTACTTTAGGAAACTTTCATAAACAAAAAAGTAAAAATATTCCAATTACGAGTTCGGAAATATTAATATTAAATTCTTACTATTAATTTAAGAATTATTATATGTATAAACTACTCAATAATTACAAAAAAAAATCAATAATTAAAACTATTCATTATTACATAAAATTTCTCAATTTAAATTGTAATTTCATATAATAAACTTAATTTTCTAAGTTTATTAATTGATCAAATTTAAATTATTTTATACGTTGAAACATGCATGATTTCTGTTGTAAATATATTATTACTTGTACAATAAATAAGTTGAAACTCGAAAAGAGAGGATGCATTAAGAGTTTAATAATCTAATAAACTGAAAGCCTTTAAATGAGAGATTATCCATTTTTTGCAGAATTAAATTAACTCTATTTAATCCGTTGAACAAACTCACAAAAGTTTTATCAAATCATGGGATTTGCTGTAAATACTATTATGTAAATACACGTTCGGATCAATACGTAGCACTTACATAATATTATAAAAAAAAGTAATATTTGGGTGTATTTTCTCTTTGTTTTTAATACTTTATTATAAATTATTTTAAACACAAACAATAAAAAAAAATGTGAAACTTATTTACAAACAAATTGTGAAATTAAATAATTATAATTATGTATATTACATATTATGAATAATTCTTTTTCTACAAAAGTATAATCAATTAATTTTTGGGAAAATAACATTGAATTGATTATACTTTTATATTGTAATTTAAGAAGTAATAAAGAAATGTGATGGATAAAAGAGGATTACTTATAAACTGTGTCCCAAAATTACTGACATTTTAAATTGGCATAATTTCCCAACAATGTTATGAAATATTTCATCGAAAGAGTAAACAGTTGCTGCTAAGGGCGTTCATTTGTAAATTACTATTTTTTATTTTATGTCGTATAATTTTATTCACACTGTGTTCATCAATGTGAACAATGAATAAATTTAAGATCACGATTGACATTAAATGGATAATATTCCCTGGTGGATACCCAAGAGGACACCCAAAGAGCCTGGCTTAACCAGGATTTGAACCGGCGCCCACGAAATCGCCGTGTAAGTAAAGGATAATACTTACTAATAAAGTAAAAATATTATGGATTATCAAAAAAAAGTGTTTTATTAAAAACATTTGGAACACACTTAAATTTAGTATGAGTTCACTTCATCCATATTAAAACTCTGTTAATTGACCTGGGCCACGAGTCACCCCAATTACACGGACCAAAAGGAAAAAAAAAGAAATAAACGCGAGGAAGAAAGCGCCACTTTTCCTTTGATAAACAGTTCTTTGTATACACAAATGTATATTTTTTTTCTCTCGCATCTGTAAACAGACCCTTTCGCATATTGTGTTCACCTTTGGCAGAGGTAAAAGGGTACAGAAAACGCGCGTGCACAAAAAAAAACGACTCTGGTCCTTGCAAGCACTGCAAAGTATTTTTAATTATTTAATGCGCTTTTCCCGTGTATTTGCCCTTATTTTTTTTGGTCGTAACCTTCTTCATGTCCTAAATCTGCTCATTAATTTTAATCCACGGAGAGCGCGAAACCTATTTTCGTTTGCAACTTTTAATTATGAAGACACGGTAAAGAGGCATTACTTTAAACGGAGAGGAATTTACCTGAATTATGGTTGCAATTAACATTTACGCTCTGTTAATCTGCTCGAGAAATACGTTATAAGAAATCGTTGATTCGATTGGAGCTGAAATTCCTTCACTTCTCGTTTCAGCGCTTTTATTTTTTATTTCTTTTTTTTTTGTGACGGAGGGACGAAATTCATTTTGGGGCGAAGCTTGTGTAAGCAACTTTGTTGGTTCGGCAATTGTTTACGAGCACAAACATTGCCGTTAACATCGTGATTAGAGGCTGGGACGTTTTACGTTCCCTCTCCTCTTCCTTCTAGACGATTTCCACTAGCAGAGACGAGTGGAATTGCAACCGATAATATTATTTCACTACCACGATTATATTCTGCCCGGGGAACTTAAATGTCCACCCTACAATTCCGTTCGGAAAACTCCCTCCAACCACCGTTAAAATTCAATTCTCCCGCACTTTTATTACTGCCATTCCGTGGACATTTTCATAAATTAAACTTACAAAAAACTACCAGTTTCAATTTTTGTAAATTTTCCCATTAAAATAATGCAAAATATTTATGAAATAATCTCACAAATTTTCAGCTTCAACACACAAAGTAAATCTAATTAAAAACTTCTAAATTATATAAAGACAATTTAGTGAATGATAATTATCTCACGAATTTTCATATTAAAACTATGTTTAAATCCTATTAAAAACATCTAAATTATAGTACAATTACATAACACAGAGATCGATAAATACCAGCTCTTTGAACTAGTTCTCTTTTTTCTCAACTCGAGGAAGTGTATAAGGAAGTTATAAACTTTTTAATGGGAGCTTCGATAACTCAATGCAATCTGCTACGAGTATAGTCTTAAAACTCGAAACTCCAACCCTTTCAGCTCTTGCAAAACATTTCGGACACCGAACTACAAAATTTGAACTCAGTTATTTCTAACAGTTTTATCTCTAACAGAAACAAATATATACAATAATATGAAAAAAAACTATGAAATATTCGACAATTTCTCTTTAATAATTTGTAACATAATTATAAATATATATGTTACAAAAGACAAAAAAAAATATATAATTAGCACTTAACATTTTGAGGTGCTTGGTCAGAATCTGAACAACTATGAAATGGCGTAGTTTTCTACAAAAAAAAAATACGGCTCTCGTCCTCAAAGAATTATAATAGTAAAAAATGGTCGTAAATTGAATTTCTTACAAAAAAATACATTAAAAACTATTTTGATGATGATTATTTCGTTATATGTGCAAAGTCGAGATTGTCGTAACTCGAAAAATGTCATTAATTGTAAACCAAAAATAATACATTATTAGTAAGCAAATCAAAAATTCAATTGAGTAATGTATTCATAACAAATAGAAAAAAATAACTAAAAAAACATAGATATTTTTTACATCTGCAGAAATTAATAATCATAAAATCGTGTATTTATTAAATGTACATATTGTTATTTTTTAACATTTATTGCAATATTTATCCTAATTTATTTATCGAATTATTAAATAAACGTTGCATATTTTACATAACAAACGAATTAAATTATATTTCGTAAATGGGACTAAATTTAATAAGGATAATTCGATAAACGTATTTATTTAATCATCTTTATTGCAGAAAATGTATAATACATTTATACGTTTTGTGCAGAGGCACATTGAAATGGATTTTATCGAATGCAAAAAGTGAATTGTGTGTTTTATAAACAGCAATAATTTCAATAATAACATTGTTTTTTTAATATAATCTTGTTCCCTTTCGCTGTTCAAAGTCGTTAATTAATTGGATTTGAATGAATGCTTGATGTATGCATCAAAATGTATGCGTTTTTTGGGCTAATAAACCAATTAATATTGCATGTGTAGGCTGTAGGAATTGAGCTGCCGCTGCAGAATTGAGTTACTTATGCCAAACATGAACGAGGGTCATGCAACGTGGATATGGATATAAAGCCCCGAAACCGGAAAGCAATTTTCAACACATGCTCTCGTACGAAACATGCCGAATTTAAAGTCCGTGATATACCAGCAACCTCCGCACATAAACTGGGATTATCCACAGGCGTACACCTCTTCCAAATTTTATCACAGAATACATGCATTTACAGAATGTAATTCTGCTCCATCCGCAATGTCACTGATATAAGATGTAATTCAGGCATGCCAACTATTAGAGAATGGTTGCCGAAATTGGACCACATAAATTTTGTTTTTAATTGGATATTTTCCGACTGATTTTCCATCTTGTACCAAAATTGGTAGATAATTGACTAAAGAAAACATTTTTTTTTACTATTGGTACTTTCAAAATGATATTATTTGCTTTAAGCAACTAATTCTTCAGGAAGGATCAAATATTTAATTTTAGTTTCCTTCAGTTTAAATTATTATAGAAGTAGTTTTTGCTAAATGAACAAATATAAATATTTAATTACATTAAGAAGATATACTTTACACAAAATAAAAATTTTCATTATCATCGATTAGTTTGAATTGTAATTTCATTATGAAAAAATATACAATTGAGTACTTTACAGAATTGTTCACATAAATTTTAAATGAACAATTGATGAAGTTTGCAAAAAAAAATGCTCATTTTGTAATTAAGTACTGTAAAAACAATACGAATTATCTGAATGGTATGTTTTCAAACTATGTAAATTCAACGGTAATTGAAGTTCAGTAAATTTCAATTTCAATCGTCATCGATGCATTATTGCCGTTCATTACTGAATGCTTCCAATGTTTGTAGTGTTGTTGACGTTCCTACACACTGTTGTTATTGTTGTTGCGGCTGCTATTGCTGCTCCAGTCGCTGAATTAATTGCAGAAATGCAGCGAGACTCGCAGACCGAAACCGATATTTTCAAACGAAATCAAAGTATCAAACACTAATTAATGAATACACGTTTCGTCGTGTAACCGTATGAATGCACAAAACCGTTTAAAACTCGATATTCTGTAAATTCCAATTATCACAGATTATACATTTGTTTTTAATTGATACATTATGAATAATCTAAGCAAGTAATTATAAAATAAATTTATCTTATATCAAAATATAATCAAACTAAGTCTAACATAACATAATTTTAATTAGCAAAGTCAAACCTAACATAACCTCATTTAATCTAACCTAAAAATATGTTTTGTTTTAATTTTAATAAGCTAGTTAATTTCTAGTGTTTTACTTTATCCATGTACTTTTTTTATATTTGATTACTCTAATTCCAATTGAGTTAAACATAAAAATAGGAAATACTTTTTTATGTTTATACAAAATTTAATGAATATATGTAATGTTAAAGTAGTAATTAACAAATTTATGACATTGAAGTAAACTTTAAAGAGGATAGCAGATTTACAGGTTGGATTATAATTGACGAAGGTTTGAAAGTAAACATGCTGAAGACGAGGATTATAGTCATAGTGAGAATGTTGATACAATATTCAGCAGATTCGGAAATCTTCGACACGGTGAAAAGGGTATATTAATTGATGTTTGATCTTGAAATAGATTAGCAAAGAAAATATCTTAAAAATTATAAATTTTAACTTATTATTTTCTTAAGACCCAAATTAGGACTATTAATTAATTTAAAATAAATATATAAAACTATATGAGGATTATTGTGAAAAATCTGAAGTTTCAAGCAATTGAATTGTAGTTTGATTCTGTTGCAAAATCAATTATTTCTATTGAAAACTAAGCGCATTTACTTAATGACACCTAAACATTGTTACAAACCAACGATTACAGCCGTATCTTTATTTTACGGTGTCGTAACGTAAACCCTTGATAAACATTGTTGAAATGGACAATACAGTATATATGACGAGGTTTATGTTGACTATCCTAACACTTTATACCACAGTCACTGTGGCATTCTGAATAGGAGGGACACACATGAAAATCGATCGGATCGTTCCTCGACGACCGTTAATTTTTCATTGCTTTATCATCTGGTGATATTCATGTATCCAAATTGATGCTCTGCCTTCAACGTCAATGAATAATCCATCAAACAATTGTGTAGACAGCGCAAAAATAGATTCCATCGTCGATCACCACACACAGATATACACACACTATGTTCATTAGCGTTGTCTGCTTTCTATCACGAGACAATTAACTCATATTATGTCTTCAATATGATCAATGTAACAAACTTTGCTGATTTACTGCTTAATTTAATGGATTTAAACTTGTTTTGATGAAATATATCTTAACTTATACTTTATGTACACTTAACCCAATTGCTAAGAGCATTTCACAAGTTCTTTGACACAAAGTAAAACTCAGTTTGACACAAGAAGACACTGGATTTGACAGAAAGTGACAGCTGTCATTTTTCGACATTTTAAAAATTTAAAATTTCATATTAGTTAAACCATAATTAATAAATATTGTTTATGCGTTTCTTGGCATAAAATTTGTAGAATTTATGAAGATGCAAGAGCTAAAGGGTTGATAAATGTGAGAAGTAAAATTAGTGGACAGTCGATAAATGAGTGCGAGTGTTATCTGGGATAGTTAAGTCCAAAACTGAATTTAATTGAAATAAGAAAAGAGAAGAAAGGCAGTAACCGATGTAAAATGGTAGGAAAGGCGGAGGAAAGTCTGAATTGCGAGGGCCGAAATCGATTCGAAAATAATTACGCCGTTAATGTGAATTCCCATCGAAAAGTGGAGAAATAATTGCATTTCTCCCATTATTCCAGAGTTGTTTTCTTTTTCTGTCTCTCGTCTCGTCGCCACTTGGCCACAGGGTGGAGCGCGCGTGTTTTTGGACGTCTATTTTTTCTTCTTGAAAGAGACGAAAGGGGAATTGAAGAAGGGCGTCGCGACGCTCGCGGTGAAAACTTAATTTGGCCCTACAGCCAAAGGACTCCCCATGCATAAATAAGTTAGTGCGGATGTAAATTAAGAGAATCGATAATTGAGTGAGGAATGAGAGGAACCAATACGAAGAATGCTGTTGTAGGTCGGACTCCTCGTTCACGCTTTTATTTTTCTTTAATTTTATTGAGATAATAATTATTGGATCGAAGTCGAAGCCACGCTCTGATCCATTTAGGATTCTCCATTGTCCTTCGATTTAATTTAATTGATTCGATCTTCATGGAAACAGGATGAAAGTGGGCTTCATCCTCCTGCAGCAGTAGCAGCAGCCATCTAGATCCCAGGCCTTCACCTATAAATTACTTCCCCAACACTGCATACATCTTCAACCTTTTTCTTCTTCTTCTTCGGTTCCCATCTTCTCCATTCCAAACCAATTTATCTTCGAGGGTATTAATATTCATCCGCCACCTTCCATCATACATATATAATGTTTCGTGTTAAGCTTCTCTCTCTTTTATTCAACTATAATTTTATCTGAAATCTATTAACATAACATTTGCGGAACAATGCACTGAATCTATTAAGGAAGTGGGTTAATTTAGTGTTGGTAAATGGTAATTTAAGTAAGTTTCCCCGGAGCTGTAAATGCTACCCTTAGACCGCCTCATTCAATTAGTTTCAGCCGATCCTCACTCTCTTTCTCTCTCTCTGCTCTCACCTACAAACACACATACCGTGTCGCATTCTATTGAATTCACTCGTCACTTGCTTTTATCTCTTTCTAAACTACTTGATTTTCTGAAAACGGAAAACCAGTCGCTACATTTAATTTAGATAATAGTGAAAGGATGGAATTGAGTTACGCTGAAACCGCACGAGTAGCTTCAAAATGCTCTTCTACTACTCTTTTAGAACTAAATCAAAATTAAAGTTTACAATATTCATATTCCCAGATACAATATAATTTATATTTGTATTGTTAAATACAATAAGACTTGTTTTATCGCTTAGGATAGATTCCTAAATCAAGTAGGCAACAACCACTTCCATTTAAAGTCGAAGATTTGTTATATGATTATTATAATTGAATTTTTTTTTGACAAAAAAAACGACTCTATTTTTTATAGTTTTTTTCTTTACCATCTCCAAGTTTAGGGAGTTATTACAAGAATTGCAAATACTACGAAATAAGTGATAGTTAATTCTATTCTCTGTAGATTTTTGTAATATTCATATTTAACGTATATTTGAAATTTGTTAGTTTTCTAGTAATTAGTAATTAGTATTCGAGTATAGGTTCAAACGTGCAAACATAAAATTTCCAAGTAAAAATTGTGACCTGCAGTTTGAAAAGATTCAAGGAATGTTGAACAAAGAAAGTTACTTAGGTATAAATCAGAGCTTTAAATTTATTAAAGGAATTCGTTGTTTGTCCGATCGCAAGACCAGTTGGGCTGTATCTTTCCAAGCGGTGTCTACTTTTTTTTCGCATTCACTTCCGTTGTGTAAATTTTGCAGTTCTTTCGATAAAGAAAGGGTCTCGGAGGTCGGTGCATCGTGAACCAGCAGATTTGTCACTTCCACGTCCCTTCCGCTCGGTTTATCCCGAATTCAATGTAAATATATTATCAGTGTGTGTGTGTGTGTGTTTGTATGCATTTGCCTGTGTGTACAATATATTTATGTGTGTGCGAGTGAGAGAGAGTAAAGGGAGGACGAGCACAATCTCCGTCGAGCTTTAAAGCCACTTTGTTCTTCCACTGTTAATACCCCCTCTTATTTAACTCGCACATATTAAATTTATTGCGCTCATTTTGGCCCTACCCTATATCCCATGCTGATGTTTGATCTTGCTGAAAATTTCCTTTCCCAAATTGGCCAGAAGCGATGGCGCTCACTCATCCTGCAGAGGATATTAGCCGACATACGTAGTATATTCGTACCTCAGCAGCAGCAGCATCGTCGTGATAATCTGCTCTGAAAGCCATTCCACTCTCCACCATCCAAAATGGAAACTTCTGCCGTCCATAATTCCACCGAGTTTCGTCGGGCGAGCTGCGAATTCCGAATGGTACACTATAATGGAGCCATCGGCCGTAAATGACGCGATGTCCCTTGAATTAATGAAATAATCTGCTGTCCGTGCAAATCAATTGCCGCTCCCGATTTCAGTTTCAATTGTAAACAACGCAGCACAGTTTAAATAAAACATCGGAACGATCAGAGCATTTCAAAATCGTCATCGTCGGTGGTTCCAAAGTGGCGAATTTAACTGCGCCGCAGCTGGAAACGCGCCCTGCGAAATTTTCGCAGCCTAATTTACATGTTTATGATTAATTAGCCTTATCGAATCGGATTGGAATTTGGATTATTCAAATTCCGCGCCGCAACATAATACCCAAGTAATTATTACCCGTCCCGTTTCACACCGAAAATATTGATTACGCAATTATTATACAGCTCTATCAAGTTTCTTTTACATTTTTTTTTGTTTAAATTACATCAGATTCTTGGAATAATTAATACATTTTCTGTAATTTAGATGAAAAAAAAAATGTTCAATAAAAAAAATCTTGTATAACGAATTTTCGTACAAAATGTGATTTGTATTGAAAAATTTACAGTATTTAATAATTAGATCTTCCCTATGCAGAATAATAAATTAAATGTTTCTTCATTCAAATAAATATAACTTAAAGAAAAGCGATAATAAAATAGTAACTTTTATATTATTCTGGAGGTGCTGTAAATGTAAAGTCCTGAAGTTATTATGTCTGCGCGGCGGATATATCCGCCATATCCATTACACAGAAAACTTCGCTTCTACAAAATTGTATGTATGACCACAGTGATGGCGCAGACTTTAGTTCTATAGAGGCGCCACTTGTGCTACTGAAATACGCCACAAAATCTTAAATGTCAACTTAATCTATGGTAAACAATTATGTTATATGTTACACAAAATATTGAAGTTATATAACAATAAAATAAAGTCAAATATGTATATGCACTTGAAACAAAATGTGTTTGCTTTGCATGTGCTGAGTATATTTACATGATTAAGTACATAGTCCGTAGAGTATGGATAGATTAGTTGAAACTGGAATAGTTGAAGTAGTTGCGGATGCAGGAAATATCTGGTGGTTTCTGTTCGGAATGCGGGATTGGAAATTAATCAGTTAATGATTTTCGCTTAACTTTCGACACGTCCGCCGGGCCCCCAGTCTCATAAGCAGTGACCAGATTAGTGATGCAGTGAGCTCAATTTAGAAATGTAAATTGCAGTTGCTCCGAAACAAATTACGCCATCTCCGATCCGCGCGGGTGGTCGGTTTTTGGTACCCTCCAGTAGACCCGAACCGCCCACATCCACCCAATTCGCACCGACCCCTTCAGGGCTGCTCACTTGATTAATTAATATGTAATATTCCTGAACCAACCCCATCCCTAACTAAATCCGATTAAATGTATTTTCTTGCCGGAATCGCAAAATTATTGACGAACGTCTCATTTCCAGCGCTCCCATCATCATCATCAACATCAACGTGAAATACTGGTATGCAGCTTAACTTGATTACTCCCTTAGCTGGCAAACTTCAATATTTATTGCAGTCTTGAATTTACACCCACGGTCTCAAGGATTTTATGCAATCCGTCAGTGCAGCGTCTTCCAATTAGATTTGCTCTGAGCTATGCAATCTTGCAGAAATGCTGCTAACATATGCCCTTGGTCGTTTCCGCATCGCGAGGACTAATAACCACAACATTTATGTCATGCACAGCATTCAAACTTGTTCTTCATAGAAATTCGCTGCAAACATTCCTACTAAATGTTATAATTAATCTGTTTGCAATGCCATTCGAAATACAACTTAAAATTCAATCTTAGTTCTTAATATCTTTAATCTCAAAGGAATGAAAGGACTTTTTGTAACAAATATATGTAAACAACAAAAAGTTAATAACTATTCATATTATAATTGTATAACTTTATAAACCATCTAAAACCGTCGAATAACAAAATAAAAATGTTTCAATTTCAGTTGACGAAACCAAAATTTCTACATAACAAAATTATTAGTCACGCATTTTCAACTGCTATGTAATATTATGTTCGGTAACAAAAGTGGTGCCTCTACAGAACTAACTTTAAAGTTTTTACTGCTCTGTCTGATAAAGACTAGTGGCGCATCGCATATTACAATATTGCATAAGCGGATATATCCGCCTATATATAAGCCAAACTTAAGTTATATATACTCTAAAATAAACACTACTTTCAGATAAATATCCTTAATTTACTAAAAAACTGATTTTCCTTAAAGCACGTGCAAATGTAACATTCACAGCGATTGCAAACCTTTGCAACGGGGAAAATTTCCGCTGGAAAATTAATCGAATGAAATGAAATTTGCGAATGTTAAAGAGGTTTTAATTAAAATCTGCACGGATTTAATTAACTTGACACTAAATTGCGGAAAACTTGGTGCGGTATGCAAATTATTCGTTCGGCGGAAATAGCGGATTGAATGTGCATCCTGTGCTGACTGACCGTATTATTGCTATACGCATTACCATCATTTTTTCTCTGCGTTTTTCCTCCACGTCGCTGTTGACGCTCCACCGCAAAACTCCTTTTTTATGCAACGCTCGTGCGGTTTAATTGTATAATTCGTCGTGTCAAAACTGTTGGTTTATGAAAGTGGATTCATTCGGTTGGGAATTACAATCGGGGTACACTTTCATCTGCCATTCGTTCCAACACCAGACAGAGAATTAAAAAAAATAATGAAGTATGCATGCATTGTCCGGATTCGTGCTGAATTTATAAACGTTTGAGTTGTAGGGTTAAATGGAATTTTGAAATTTATTTGTCATAGATTGAAAAGTTTGGAATTTGCTACTACCATAAACAAATTGCGACATCTATTTAAACAATGTTAAATTTAAGATGTTTTTATCTTAATAAAACTTCAAATATATGTTTCAAAAGTAGGATTAATTACACACATGAATCATTATATTTAATTATAATATTTTATTAATAAAGATGAACTAAATATGTGTAATTACAAAACAATAAGCATTATATATTATAATCATAAAATGAATTTACTAAAAGTAAAAATTATTGTATATAAATCCACTATAAATGTTTAATGATTACATCAATTCTTATATAATTTCGTTTATAGTTTTTCTATACAAAATTGTAGAAGCTTGTATAAATAAATACGTGCAATGAAATAAACGTACTTTAAAATGAAATACGTGGATGAATGAAAGATTTAAATTCAGTTACATCGTGGAAATCGTACAGCAAATTTAACGAATACACTTCATGATTTGCAACAGTAGGAAGAGTTATAAATGCATTCAGTTAGGGATTTCAGTAGAGTAGATTCAAAGGCCATTCAAAAAGATTGATTACCTGCATCTACTGGACAATGGCACAATATTCCAACGATTGGAACGATTTAAAACCGTTCGAGCTTCATTGAAAGATTTCAAGATTAAATTTAAACTAAATCTTTTCAAATATTCAGAAAATAGTGAAATATTAAAAAAAAACATAGATTTTTGACAAATTAACCACTGTTCATTTATAAATATAGTGTTATGTATTATTTTACTCTAATTTAAAAAAAAATGTGCAAATATAAATGAAAATCAAGAAATATTACATAATATGCAAATGATATATTTTATGCAATTGTTATAGTAATTGTTTTATTTACTCTAATTCCAAAGAATAATAAATATATGGTTTTAATAAACTGAAATTACAGAAATATTTCTTAATAATTTAAAGTTTTTGTTTAATTTAATTTATAAAAAAATAAAAAATGAAAATTTGTGGTTGCTATGTATTTGATGACAGTTGCTTGTAACTCTTGTTATTAGTTGTTATAAATAATAATAAAGTTACTAAGAATTAAGATCATTATAAATAATTTGTTAATAAATTTTTCATATTTTTTTCAGCATTAAATCAATATATAATATTAGTTTCTGTAAACAATACTAATGGAATATTACTTCATGATATAACTTTACTTCATGATATTTGATACTTTCTTTGAATTATTTAACAGTTGCTAAGTTACTAAAACCAATGAAACAAAAACTCAAACAACACCAAACAAATTTAAAAAAAATGAAGAACAGTAATAGTATATATGATTGATGTTTGTTTTGATTTTTAATTGTGTTGAAATATTTGTTTATTTTAACTGAAAACCAGAATATTTGTGAAATATGAATTAACATTGGTTGGCAATTTAAAAATACCGACGTAATTTGCATGAAACGCATGAAAAAGTTTCAAACTAGCACCGAAAAAAAACCAAAACAAAAAGAACGACATACAATTGGATAAACATTCGCAAAAAGGTTTTTCCATCGACCACTGAACCAAAAAAAAACAACAACAGCAACATCAAACAGCAAGAACAGCATGCAAATGCGCTGTAAATTTGTAATTTATTCGTATACCGAAAACATAATTTTCGACCAAACAACAAAAAAAACTAAATAAAACTCAACAGAAAAAAGAATATACATAGTGTAGCGCGGTGAGCGGATGCTCAACAGTTTTCCGCTGCGATTGTGCACTTTTAATACGCGATGTAATTGTTCCATGTTTCGACCTGATTAAATTTAATTTCCAGCATGGTAACGGCCGGACCTGTTCATAAAGTTTTAATAATGGAATATTTAAATTGACCAAAAAAAAAGTAGCATCTCCGCACGGAATTTACAAAAAATCGATGCAGTAACAAGAACAAAATTAAATTAAATTAAAAAAAAATGTAACAACTCCTAATTATTACGATGATTACGACGATGATTATTATTATTATATAAAGAGGGGTTGGGTGGAAATTCGTTTTCTCCGCTCTTTATAATTGCGTTTAACAACGAATTATGTTAAGTGCGCGGCGTTTAATTGCGTTAGCGTTTCATAAAACATAATGACGTTGCGAGAGGGGCGAAAGCCGTAATTATCCCAATTAGGGTTTCGGCTTTGGGCAACCCATTTGATGGTGGGTTACACAAAAAAAAGAAGAAGTATTTTTCGGATATTTGGGGGATAAAATTTATGGGGCGTTCAATTATTCCTTCCAATTCTTGGTGGGGATTGCATTATCACGTAATGATTTCTGGCGTTCGTTTCGGATGTACGAGATAACCAAGTAATTTCTAGTTTTGTACTAGACTGAAGGCGCTGTCAATGACTGTACTGTTATTGAGTTTAAGTCGGCGCATCGACCTTCTTCTCCTTGCAGACAGAATGCAGGCGAGAGACAAGGAGGAGGATGAGGAGAATCGAGAGGAGGAAGAGAAAAGGCATGGCAAAGCGAGGCAAGGCAATCAGTGGGACTCTGAACTGCAACATTTTATATACAATGAGGTTATCCACAGTTTGCTTAGTAGCATTATGCATTTAAATCAAATGCTATTGGGGACGACGGACACCCACGATCCACCGAAGAGTCAATAAACCGGCTGCAATGTTACCGAAACCCACGACCATCCTTTTCATTCACAAATGACTTTCACCGCCATTCACACTCGGCATTTCCATATTAATCGATCCACGAGAAACCTACAAAGCCGGACAACTCTCTGTATATAGGCTCGTTCGTTTCTGCACATTTCCAATATCGAAGCTACCATATATGATCAAAGAGTTTTCAGCATGTCAAATACTTTATTACTAATGACTAACAATAACTCATTTATTATTACATCTATATTCATCGAGACATAGAATAGTTTTACATATTAGAAAACGTAAAATAATGACCGTATATTCCGAAGTAGAACACGTTTCCAATTAACTATAGACCTCATTCATTATTCATCCTTATTAGACAAAATATTCATCTCACACGTTTCTTATAACTAATTATTTTTTTTTCTTCATTAGTTATTACAACTGTATTCATCATTAACCTGTACTACGGACAAATGAAAAAAAACACTAGTACTAATACCTATGGGTCAAAATGACCCCTTTATTAAATATTTCAAAAATAGAATAAATTATTGATTTTTGTAATAAACACACATTCATTCTTATAATTTAATGAATTTAACATCATTTAAAACTGATTTTACTGCTCAAAACAGACTGGGCATCTTTTATGGATAAGTATGATATTACTTTTTTGTTATATTTCCATTCACAGTATTAATGTGGTGCATAATAGATATCAGAATTACTGATTTTTGGAAAACCAAAGTTATTCCACTTTAAAATACAAATATTGATAATATTTCAAGAATGCATTTACTATAGACAGGTCACTTTGACACAAAATACACTCTACTATACAATAACTTCCTCTCGCCGCGACTGCTTTGCTTCTACTGAAAATACTGGAAAAAAAATCAATCTCCACCGTTAAATTACAATAGAATGCGAATTAATACAAACATCAGGTACTTATATGTCATATAGACAATATAATTATAAAACATAAAATATGTACTGAATTTCTCAAAAGACACCACGAAATTGATTTTAAGATCAAAATGAAGCAATCAAAAAACAAAATTTA
Source organism: Nicrophorus vespilloides (assembly GCF_001412225.1). NCBI lineage: Eukaryota > Metazoa > Arthropoda > Insecta > Coleoptera > Silphidae > Nicrophorus > Nicrophorus vespilloides. Next base: position 176,279 of record NW_017097343.1, on the reverse strand, counting down.
TGAAATAAATACATTTCTTTAAAAAAATAATATACATACATTTCACTGCATCAATCATCATTGAAGAAGACGAAAATCTTAAGGATCAGACACAAATAGTTAATATACAAAAGTTAGAATTTAATTTTTTGCTTTTTAAATATGAAATAATTTTACATATTTACAATTATTTTATAAAATGTATGATGATTGAAGCAAATTTACATAATAAGAGTAAAAATGTAATTGAATAAATAAAGTATACATTTTTTCATTAAATACGAATTCTTTCTGTATGATATATGTAAGTAATAAATAAGCAATAATAAATCTATATTTCAGTGAATAATTTGTAGAACTGAAATTTGTAAATAATTAAGTATTTGTGTCAGATGATACAAACACTGAATTATTAAGGAATAAAAAAAAGAGAAATTAGGTTGTGCATAAAATATACAAGTAAACATCGAAAGTGCAGTTGAAAATAATAATATTATGAATGAAACAAGCAAAGGGCTTTCAGTGTATTTATTCCTGAAGCAGTTTCATTTTGTTATTACATTTGTATGGTAAATAAATGTAATACTTATTAATTACACGAGCATTTAATTTAGAATGAACGAGATGAACGTATTTACATTTAAATTTCAATTCCGCATGCAAACAAAACTGCATTCAGCAAACTGCAAAGACACATTTGAATTCACCAAGATTTTCTTCGTAATTAATATTTGCTTTCAGTCAACGCTTCACGAGAGAGAGAGAGATCGGATTATTTTCCGCCATCTCCAGGTTAACAAATCTGCATGTATTTTTTTTACTCTGTGAGTTAAAGTATAAAAAAAAGTAATATAGAAATAATGTGTAAATTGGATGGAAAGAGACGTGGATGAGATGGAGAGTTTAACGCGTTGCGAATTGATTGACACGGTCGAAAATAACGTTTTTGGACTCAAAAAATAAAATGTATGGAAGGAATGATGGAATTTGTATGAATATGCAAAACATGCGCTCACACAATATGCCAATCAAAAGTGTTTTTTTATTCATATTTTTCTAGTGGAATCTAAACGGCCCAATAATTCGTGCAACATTTTTCCAGCTCACGTATGTGATGTGTGTGGTGTAGTGTTTTTTTTTGGTTCAACCGTATTTCATTATTACAAAATCTGGCAGATTACAATCGGGCATTAACAATCAATCGATTCGCTTGATAACAAACATCGAATGACCAACCCCCCGCCACACACACAAAAATTCAAACGCGCGCGCGAATTTCAAATTATCATATATTTTTTTTCTTTTAATAATGGAGCCCGAACGCGTCCACAATTTTATTTATATTTTTTGTTTTGTTCGTCAAAAAAGGCATATCATCATCTCCATTCGTCAGGACTTCCTTTTCATCTCAAAGCGTTTCCTTCCATTCCCATTATTATGTGCATTCTTCGGGCGCCCACTCGCGCTGAATTCAAATCTCTCCAATTTGCAAATAACTCGCACATACCGTGCATTATGTACATTCCTTTTTCCCCGCATACATTTTTTCCTGTGCACACACATCCATCAGCTTTTTGTAAGGTAACCGTTTGAAAAAAATACATGAATGAAAAGTAAATGATGTCCTACATTAAGAACAAAATTGACAATGAATTTCTCACTTATTTAACTCACAGGAATTAGAAAAAAGTTATTCATATTCAATCAGACATACCACATGTCAATATGTCAATACGTATATCTAAAGTCGTAACGTAGAATAATGAGCGTTACGTAAACCTGTCATGGTGACGTAAGCGTTTCATTATGATTTAATCCTGTCATCGTCGTATATTTATCATCGTGACGTAGACTTGTCATAGTAATATAGACCTGTCATTGTAAAGTAATGCTCTATCATCATGACGTGGACCATTGTAATGTTTAATTTTGACAATGTTCTATTGTTTTATTTGTTCAAGAGAATCCATTATAAGTAACATGTTTTATATGATTTGACATATCTCTAAAGTCATCGTAACGTAGACCTATCATCGTGACGTATAACTGTTAACGTCGTATATCTATCATCGTGATGTAAATAAGTCATCTTGATGATGATATGTCATTGTGACGTTGATCGTTTCCATGAGAATCACAATTTACTTTGCACATAATAACAAAGAAATCAACGTTACTAAAGTAATATTTTTCATAAGTAATTTAAATATAATTAATATAAATTAACAATTAGAAGAAATTACAAACGATATTGAATTTTGACGGAATTCATATTTTAAAGATGAATAAATATGCAAAGCACTTGCCAATTCTAATAATAAATCCAGATTCCAACTATAAATAAGATGTTGAAATAATTATGAATTCACCTTTATGAAATAATATTAAGCATTGAGAGGATAGATTTCATTTTATAAATAAGTATAAGAAGTGAAAAGTTTATCAAGAAATAATATATAAATAAATATAATATGTATACAAAGTAATGTAAAAAGTAACTTTTTCTAGATTAAATGTACAATATTTTCTTATTTGAGATGAGAAAACGTAATGTACTTAGTTTTAATTGTTTTTGTCTGAGGATGGAGGACAAATAAACGTATCGTATCGGCATCTTAAGGTCCCAGAAACCAAGTGCTCTTCCCGAACTTGCCGCAATTTTCGTGCATTGACCTCGAGCGACGATCAGTACTCTCAGGACGAAATCCGTGGCAATATTGTCGTCGACAGCATAACCAAAAACGAGAAACGTGCAGTAAATTTGCATGCGCAGCTTATGCAATAACAACAACAACAAAAACAACACCCCGAGTGCAATTCATATTCCTAGAAATAATCTCAATGTTTTATCCACTCTCCCATTTGAATATATGAGAAAAACCTTCTGTTCTAGTGTATATATAATATAGCGAATTCCTTGTTTATAGTTACAAAACTATTCAGTATAATAGTTTGCAGAAATGTGATTGTAGTTGGAGGTAAAACTACAAGTATTGATTTTCAATTTCGTATTTGAAGTTTATGGGAAAATGTGTATAATTAATGAGGGAAGCTTAGTACCTTGGAGCACGTCTTGCGGTTGTTTCGATGGGTCCATTAAGTGGCAGGCGATAAATAATTTCGCATCCTCTTCTTCATTCGACTTAAACAACCCCCGCATTTTATTTACCTTGCCATCCGCAGACGCAGCAGCTCGCTCATATTTTTTTTTCTTTTGTTTGCTAAAGACATGCCCCCAACAGACGTCTGCTGAATTATCGAAATATTCACTTCCTCCTGAAAATTTTCTTTAATTTATACCTCACGAGACCTACGAGCCGCCCAAAAAAAAAAAATTACTGTTGTGGTATATTCCTGTAACACAAGTAGCACCTCTAGAGAACTAAAATCAAAGCTTTTAGGGCTCTATCTGAAGAAGACTAGTGGCGCCTCGCTTTGAACTAAAATTCGATGTGTGCACCACCACAGTAAACTTGTATGTAATTTTTCAGAAGCGTAAAGAATGGGGCGAATATATCCGCCGCAAAGGTTTAAATTGATATTGGAACTAATAAACATTGGAATGATAGCGTATAAAAGTGTGGTTTTAGGTTAAAACACCTTCAGGATTTTAAACTATAAATGATTAAAAAGGTGGTTTCGAAAATAGAATTAAAAAAATGCTACTTAATCAATATTAATACTAATAATTCTGGATTTCATTAATAAAGTATTTCAATTTTACTAGGTAATAATTTTTGTTATTTTATTTTCCTAATTCCTTAAATAATCCTCTTTCCATTTAAATATCCATTAATATAACTATAAGATGAAAAATAAAAATGTTCGTGTTAAAAGCAAAGAAGCACCAGATTAATATATAAATGAGACTAATGCACGGCATTTCGAAATAATGGCTATATAACTAGAACTATATAAGTGCATAGCTTTATATGCGGATTAATTATAAAATGAGGAAAAGCCACAAATTCGCCTTGATAGGTCATAAAATCCGTCTAATCTGCGAACTCGACGTGCATGTATAAGTACTAATATTGGGGCTTTATTGAAGCAAAGCAGTCGCGGCTTCGGCTGCAGACGGCATTCGTTATAGCAATAAACATTAAACCAACTTAAAGCAAGTAATTGCTTACTTATATATATATAATATCAGTCGAAATTGCTGAACGGTCCTATAGCAGAATCAGGATCATCGTAAAACAGGTTTATTTTAACTAACTAACTGAATGTTTGTTAATTCAATTAGAAATTTTAAACTGTTAACGTTTTCAAAAAGTATCAATAAACTAGGTATTTCAGTTTGTGTTAATTATTTTCTCAGTTTACGAATTCCAATTTTGTGTATAAGTTGGTAGTAAATTGATTCTAATTTTATGAACTAATAATGTGTACGGAACAATTCAGAAAAGAATTAATTCATTACGTAAATAGATCATATATATTTTGAAAATAAACTGAAGGATTAAAGAATTGTAAACGAAATAAATGAAAAGAGATTATTTGAATTACTTAATAAAAATCTTAATGCATAACATTTTATAGGTCAAGTTTGAAACTCCTGTATTAAACATTATTATTATGTAACTAATGGAAACTGCAATAGGGCACTTAACTACTAGATAATTTGCTGAATGTTAACTAATGATAATAATGTTATGTAATATAAACAATAAATTTTAACAATAAAAACAATATTTTATCAAGTAGATTAAAAAAACTACATAAAATTTCACTGAGTCTACTTTTTTTTTTATCACTGGACAACATTTGATATTTCATATTAAGCACCGTTTGTCAATCTATGGTTACAGCAAAGAGTTTAAACGCTGCTATAAAGTTTTATTTTTGGTATTGTTTTTACAATAATATCTATTGAAATTTAGATACTTGAGAGGTTGAAAGTAATGTTGCATCAAATTAATTATATTATTGTCTGAACGTTATCGTCGATTCGAAGTTTCTTATAGAGTTTTCTTTTAGTTTTCTGTATACTTGGGTAGTATGAAACTCGGGTATCATTAGGATCTGACGTAGCAAATCGATTTAACTTAATTGCACCGAAAGTGCCCTTTTTGCCACTTAAGCGAACGGCTGTCGGATAATGTTCCAAAACGGATTACGACGGATTATCGGATGTGTATAGTTGCATTATTGCTGGATGGCCGTCCTTCGATCGCAGGAGGCTCGGATGACAACGATGATGATGATGACACGACGAGCGGTCCCTGACGACAGGACAAGAAACGTAACGTAATTTCGCTTACGCATTGTCGTTACGTAATCTTTCCGAGCTAATTTCGTTCCCTTCTATTACATTATGTAGATTCTTCTTTAAAGCTGTATATACACACTACACGACACGATGTGAATGCATGATGTATATAGTTTGTATGTTAGTATCATGCTACACGTAACATGAGAAATAAATGTCTTTCAAGCGTACCAACATTTATATTTGATCGAATAGTTGGTAGTAATTAATTTCGTTGACAGTGAATTGACAGGAAGGATTACACATAGTCATACCAATTTCAATAAACGTAATCATTAATGAAATTATTTTTCATTCATAACGACCACATCCATACTACAATGAGATATCTAAGTAACATGACCTAAGACATAAATGTCTGTTAAACTTACTAACTACTAGTTTTTTAACATTTAATTTTTTGAATATGTTTACAGTGAATAGACAGATATGATATCTCATAGTAATACCAACTTAAATAAACAAATGTCACAAAACATTTTAAAATTGAACCAAATGGTTATTGGTAGAAGTATTTCTGTCATTTATAAAATAATTTCATTATACAATAAAAAGTTTTAGATAAACATTGGATTGTCTTGAATAACATAGTTATTTTCAAAAAAAATATGTCTGTTATTCTTATCAATTGTTTGGAAACATGGAACAAAACTTACATTGTTTAAGAGCATTTTTTTCCATTCATATTAAGAAGTATATACGCAATATAATCAACTACTTATTATTCTTAGTACTTGTAATCTCTTAAAGGCCAGTCACAATAATTAGAGAAAAATGCGAACGCGTTAAAACTTCCAATGAGATAAACAAAAGCGTCTTGTGCAATTATCTGGACAGGTGCGGCTCTGCACATTCAGATATGACTGAAACCACATGCGATCTGGTTTGGCGAGCGCAAATCGAGTTCAACGAATGCCTCCAAGGTTATACCGGATTAATCGGATTAATGACGTGGAACGATGATGATGATGATGCATCATCGACATGGAGCGCGGTTTGTTTCATTGCATTACATTCCTGGCAATTTCGCCGACAAGCAAAACAGATTCTGTTCTATTACATTTTTTTTAGTTATTTATTTTGTTCGGTCCATCTATTGTTACATGTCTGCGATTGGAATTGGACAAAATGGGCGGAAAGTTTCGCGGGTGATTTGTGTGCAAATTTAATTCCGAGCCCTCCGACGATATTGGAAACTAGAACACTGCAATTTGCCTCGGTTCACTGATACATTAGTTATTTATTTATTTGCAACCATTTTATATATATCAAAGAGTTCTTTGTAAGATTTGTTTGAAGAGTAAAGTCTTACCTGTATCCAGAAGGGTAGGTAGAAGCCGGTGCAGCAGAGGAGAGCCGCAGCTAGAGACAAGGTGGCCCAGAGGATGCCTACGCCTGTCAGGGAGGTTGCCATTCTTTCTAATTCCCTTATTTTCTTTCCGTGTGGGGTAAAGGTTGGGATAACTGAACGAAAACTATGTATAAAAACGAACAACTAATAACATTTGCGCACTGAACTACACAGTACACAAGTGCATGCACTATTAGGAAGATTGTTTCATTCCAGTCGGTCCGATGTCCGCGTTTGGAGTGTGCGGTAGCCGGGAGCGGCGGTCCGGGGGCGGCGGGGACATCACGATGGCCATCATCACACTTAAAAGTTTAACGAGCCATTTAAATTCATTTAACTTCAGTATTTGTAGTGCGGAGATACGGCCCAACTATAAATTGATGCAAACGATTCCATCACCGCCATCATAATCAACGAACTATTTCCACGCTTGTTTGCTACGCCACCAGCATCACTCTTTCCCTCCTCTACCCAACCAACCAAACGTCCATCCAGCCCTTTACAATTTACCCTCCTCTTCTCGCTTTGCCGGTTTTAATTCATGCTCTTTCAGTTACTTCATCAATCTGAAACAAAACAAGATAAATCAGTACGCAATTAACAACCAAAAAAATCTACATCCCTATCAACAACATCCCATTATTAAAAATTTTCCTTTAAAAAAAATCATACAAACTTACGAATAAAATGTTCATATTAATTTGAAATATGTGCAAATCTAGTAATACAACGAGTAGAAGATTATCTAGATCAGCGTTTCTCAACCTTTTTTATAGTTGTACTACTCAATTACTAACAGTTTTTCACCAATTCCTCACATTGAGAAACGCTGATGTAGAGTATCATTATTTAATACATTAAATAATAAATCATTTTAGAATTGAAACTATATATAAACAAATTGAAATTAAAAATAATGATAAAGAATTTAACTTAATGAAATTTTTAACGAATTTTTTTCTAATTAAATTATTCATGAATTGTGAATATAGACCAAGAAATTGAACCAATTATGTACGATAAATAACAAGAAAGAAAGAAGTAAAAAAAAAATGAGGGGAGACATCATAAATATACGTGACTTTTGTAGAATAGCTGTCATTAAAATGGGATAGCACAGAGGCTTCAGTGCTTCAATGATCAAAAGAAACCATTCGTACTTTAACAGAGGGAAAAAAAAGCATGTAGACGTGGAATGGCGTTTGAAGAAAAATAACGAGGCAGATATTATTTATCTAATTTATTTTTACATACATAAAATTTATTGAATTGGTTTGTTTTACATTTCAACTGATATTTTTTTAATAGCCAATTTGTTTCCTTCAGAACAATTCAATAGAAGTAAACATAATGGTACGAGTTCATTTTCTTGTAAAGTAAATTAGGAAAATATAAATTAACCCGAAATTAATGAACATAACTTTGACAAAGAGATGAGTGATTGTGCGCTAGGTCATAGAATGCAGTAATTCAAAATAATAACAAGAACTTTAGATAGAAGTTTAGAGTGTCTCTTCAAAGATGGAGGTGTATTAAATTTGACATAATTAAATGACACTTAAGAATTACTAATTAAAATATAAATTTATATGACAACATGTTGATAATATTGCTTTTTAAACAATAGCTTAAGTATACTAATGAATCAAACTTTATACTTAATGGTAATTGTATTTAAGTTTATTCTAGTTGAGAATAAGAGAATTAGTGTAACTATAGAAATCTAGTTATTATTAGATTTGAAATTGATAAATTGATGAACATTAAAAAACTAATGGAAATTATCGAATTGAACTTAAATTAACGAAGTTAAGTTAGATTTATATTTTTTTGTTAATATAAAGGTTAAGAATTTCTGTTAACAAAATATCTAAATAAAATAAACAAAGCATAAGATAATTAGTGATACTCTAAAAATAGATGGAAACTGTGAATGGTAAACTTATGACCAGGAACTGTTTGGAGCTAATTGGTTAATCTGTGTTTCCTTGAACAGAAATCGAGGATTTATTATTGTGTTTATTCCAATTTTAGCTGCCGTTAACCGTATTTAGTCTATTAATATTGGATTGAGTAAACATTTGCGGGATTTATGGCTGCGCAAAGGGCGGAACGGTTCGTACTTCCATCCAATTCCTGTTGATATATGTGTGTGTGTGTGTACTTGTGCGCGCGCGAACCGCTAAAACAATGCTCCTTTAATTAGTATGAATAATATATATGCTCAAAGGTTTGCAACATCAATATTTACTGAATTAATAATAATTATTTAAATTAATGTTGCCAGAATATTAACGTCCATCCCTCAACGAAACAATAGTTTTCAACCAAAATCCATTCGATTTTCCATTATTATATCATAATAATAACGATAATGGATTCATACGCATATCTTTTTATAGCTAAATTTCTTACGTTTAGAACTTCTTTACATTTAACACATTTCAACAAAAAGAACTTTTACGGTAATTGTTTGAAAGCTGTGCGTCTGTCTGGAATGGTCGGAAATCAAAGGAGTTTGTGAGAAGGTTCAATTGCCTTCTCTACATTAAGTATCTCATGCAAATCAAACAAGGAGCATCGATGGATGTGTCGGAGTAAAAAGGATTGGACATGAAAGGAATATGTACGAGTTCGACACTCCAAATCCTGCATAAGCGTATTAAGTCTTATCCTCTTCTGCAGACGTTACGTACTTTATCCCACTGTGCTTCCGTTTTTTTTCATCCATCCCAGAAGACCATTCTCGCATTCACCCAGAGACCAAGACCATTATGTAATTATTGAAGTTGCCTTGAAACGCTGATGACATTTTAAACGTCCGATCGAAACCGGATTTCGTGAGAAACGAAGGATTCTTTTCCTACAAGAAAAATTCAATATTTCTTGTTGGTTTACATTTTGTTTATAAATTTTGTAAAATCTAACAAATACAAGAGTTATTGGTATATGTTCACGTAAATTTAATAAAACAATAGCTGTTAATATAATTATCATAACATAATAATGTATGGACGTTCGATTTAATTGCTTAATTAATTTGCATACGAATCAAATATTAATTAATCATCGCAATTAAATTTAGCGTTTTGTTAAAAATAAAACAGTTCGTTCCCTCAGTCGAGTAAATAATTAATGAAAGTGATTTTGCGTTTTTTTTTTGTGGGAAAAACTAATTTAATGGATGCGTGTATTTCATATTTGTGTTTTTTTCTTTCCGAAAATGTAATTCAACTGATTCCGGTTGCAACGGTTTCGCTTTAAATCCGTGGAGAAGTTCAGGCGAAAGCCTATTGGATTTTCCGGGCTAAACACTGAGGGTTAGATTTATAAGTTAAAGTAGGCACCAGCGACTGGGAGAACTTGCGACAAGGTAGATTTACCTAATAAACACATACAACGAAGGTATGTGCATTCAGTGAAATCAACTAAACCCTTTCATAAACACATGAATTCGCTTTAATCACTATTATAACTATTGTTATAAATCAAAGTGTTTCCTTAAATTTAATTATGACTTCTGTAACGAGTCGTTAAATTTCATTTAATTTTGTTAAAAAATTGACAAACAATATAAATGTATACCAATAACTCGCATAGTGCGGATTTATCGACATTTAAAAACAAATTATATTATTTTTTGTGCTGTTTATTTTTATACAAGTTTTAATTTCATTAATGCAGTTTCAAACAGTGCGGGTATTGTAATTATTAATAATAAGAAACAAAATAAAATTTAAATCAGTACCTCGCATAGTGCGACTTTGATTAGTACGGTTTCACCTAAACAAAGAAACAAATTAAAATTTTAATTCAGCAAAAGAAAAATAATTTTTTAATGCACAAAATATTTTTTTTATATATAAATGATCGTATTAATATAGTCAAGTCTCATTTTGTGCTGTTTATTTTTATGCAATTTTGAAGATTGCTCCGATTAATTATTAATAATTAAACGTGACATCAATTCTGTAAAACACACGTTTTTTTTATTAAATTAAAACATTTATTGGTAATATAATTAAGCAATATAAAATGTAAAGCTATACTTCGCATAGTGCGACTTCGATTAGTGCGGTTTCAAACAGTGCGGTTCTAAATTAATGTGTTTCTAAATGTTTGCAGTTTCCTTTTTGTATTCCCATGCGACTTTCTCATAAAATTTGTAGTCTACGTGGACGTCCCATTGACCATTAATTAACACCTTGATCGTACAGATGACACATCAATCCGAAAGGAATCCGTCCCCGAGGTATTTTCCGAAGCGACGCGATTTCATCGGGTCGTGACCCTAAGATTACACGTGATCAAAGCGCCCTCAAATTGCGGATAAATCAGTTCGAACTTTTGCAGAGAAGATTGTCGATCTCGAATATAATAATAACTCATTTTTAGCTGTTTTTTCAGAGCAAGAAGTTTTCTTCAAAACCTTTCATCTTTGTGAAATTGTGATTTATTTTTTATTGCCAATTATAACTTGATCATTTTTTTCTAAAAACATAACGTGAATTTATTACATAATTAATTATGTATTTTAAATTTGCTCTGTCTATATTATGTAATAATATGGAAATAATGATTTCATAACAATATATAAAATATCCAATATACAAAATTCAACAGAAAAATATAAATGAAACTTAATTTTCATAAAATAAAATTTTAATTAATTATAAAAATAATATTTGGAAAGTTTTTTTAAATAATTTTAATTATTAATTAGACTATAGAAGATTTTGCTAAATCAAATGTATTTTAATTAAATTCAGAATGCAAACAGACATAAATTTGATACAAAAAAATATAGTTTAATTTATTGTTTCAGTTTATTTAAACGGTAAAATTAAACACACACAAATATTCAGAATAATATTTTAATTGACAACCGAACACACAAATATATTGAATTTTTCAATAAAATTTAATAAATGTGGAAACCCATGTAGAAATATTTATAAATTGGTGCAGATCAAATTAAACAACTTTAAAATCTTTCAATTAAAAATTACCAATTTTTTTTTGCATTTTTGATGTTTAGCTTTTATAGAATCTAAATATATAATATATATATTATAAAAAAAAACTATATTTAACAAACCATTTAAAGGTTTTTTTATCAAAAGTTTGAAGACACATTTCTTCAAGCAACAATTTCATAATTGTAATGGAAAATATGTGTTTTTCAGATCTTATTTGTAAAGGAAATCTTCAACTTATGTTGAAAACTATTGTTAATAAATTTTACATTAAAAAAGGTTTTAACGATTATTGTAAGTTTAACGAGCATTTCGCTTAATGAGTTACGATGAGAAAAGAAGTCACAGCTTGCGCGCCTGCTACATCATTTTTAAAACTTCAGTACACATATTATGCGTATTTTTGAATATGTTTCACTATATGAGTAAAAAACTGGAAATTCTGGAACGGATTAAACTCTTTAAGCAAGGTTGAACTGTAATTTAAAAAATATATTTCATAACTGATTAAAAAAAAGTATATTCAAGTTATAAATTGAAATTGGATTAAAGGACATAAAATAAAAATTTTTTTTATAAATAAATTTTAAATCTGAGAAAAGTTCTTATCTAATTTTATAGGTAATTTCAAGAATAGTTCATTAATTTTCTAATTGTGAAGAAAAATTGAATATTTCTGTTTATAATTAGTAAAGAGACTTAAAATTAAAATAATTCCCATATTTTTTCTTCTATAAGCTAAAATTTGTCATTAAACAAGAAATAAAGTATTCATATTTCATCTACAAACTTTTTTCATTCATTATTTCTACTGCTTCCATTAATTCCACGCGGCATTTGCATACGGCGGCATTCCACGTACGAAAGTTAAATAAATACACATAATGGTTGAAATGGGCGCATGTATGGGCACATTTCTAATTTGGAATTCCAAGCGGAAACGTCACGACCAACAACAACAACAAAAAAGGAATTGCTGCGATAAAAACACACACACACACACGAAAGAAAGAAGAAAAAAATATATAATAATGATGGAATAAAAATGAAACGGGCGTCGCGACGCCAGGGAAACCTCCCTCAGTTCTAATAATGTGAGGATTTAATTTCGTTGCCTGAATAGAATAATTATAAACTCCGTCCTTTCTTCTGGTCCTTTGTTTTTTTTTCTCGTCGTTATTCCCTTGCATAATTCGCTTTAATTTTACTTTCGGAAAATACGCAGGAAACGAACATCGTCCTTGCGGATAACATCGCAATCCCGTTTTAATCGCGCAGACCGAAACAAATATAACAATTTAATTTTTGCTGATATTACATACGTACAAAATACGAATGTTTTCATATTTATTTGTGAACGTATTGTGAACGTACAGCCGCAACTCGCTCACCTACATAACGGGAAGTACATAAAAGAGGGAGCTAATCAGATATGTAAGAACCGGCTAGGATAAAAGGGAATTCATTTCGCGATTTAATTTACAGGGGAAAAAAATATTCCATACATAAATGATTGCATTACGTAAAATATAGGACTTTTTTCAGCTATGTTCTGGAATTGTTTAAATAAGTAATTACATTTTTTTTTTGATCTTACTCTCTTTTTCTGGTATATGCAGGGTGCTTCATTTATTTATGAATTTTGATGAAAAACTGTATAAAACTCTATAATCCTTGCTAAATTTGTATTTGACAACTATGTCAAGTAATTTTGACAGGTGTCATATACACTAAACTTTTATATACCTAACTAAATAAAAAAAATACTTATACAATCTCGCCTTTAAATAAGTATGTTTTTTTGGAATGATTAAAGGAGGCCCATTTGTATACATCTTAATAATTGATATATAAATAGAATTTTTGAAGTAATCTGATTGAAAACTAAATTTGAATTTGACAAGTAGTAATTTTGACTTTAATATACAGTAAGAAACAAATACTTGTTAAAGTATCTCGCTTTTAAGTAAATAACAAATCAAAGAAATAATATAAATATTGTTTAATTAACTTATGAAATCATGGATAATAATGTATTAATTAAATATTTAATTAAATTATTAAAATTTACAAACTATACTATAGAGAAACCGGAATAATAGAAGCCGGACTATGTGAGGTTTTGCTGTATTTCACAGGTTTTAGAATATCGACATTATAAAATGCAACGATAAAATTGCGTGCAAATATCCATCGCTATTCGGAATTGTTCCTGTTTGTCAAATTCGATGCAAAAACAGAAACCGTATAATAATATTATTCACACATACAGTACACATATATTTTTTCCATTAAAAACAAAATAATATATATATAGATATAACAAACTATATTCAACAAAACAGTAGCGAAAATCACTTCGAAACTAAATTATTTTTCCGAATTTTTATGTTTCGCAATTTTCAACTGTATTTTTTACGTTTTATGTTTTTTTTGTACAGTATAATGATTATCCGGATGGCACCGTTGCGTTGACGTAAAATATGGACTAGGCTCAATTACAAATTGACCTATCCGGAAAAATAAATATTTACGTTTCGAACGTGAAATTTTCCTCCGATTGGCGCGCGGAATGTTTGTCGAATTTTTATTGTACGCGAACATTTAAAACAAAAATTTGCGAAAAAAAATATGTGTATCCTTTCATCGCAGGTTTTATTGGATTGTGCACATTTATTTTGTGTCCTGTGCATTCATTTCACAATTTTCCTTTGCAAAGGAGCATGAACGTATACTTTTTTTTATATGAAAGCAGTTCGGAATTGCATTTCAAAATTTATCATTTTTTGTACATTTTTTGATAAAAATCTATTATTGGAATACCTTCGAATACATCAAGTTAGATAAAAATAATCATGGCAATATGTCAAAAAAACGATTACAAGTTTCAGAAAGTATATTTACTTCTTTTAGTAATAGTTACAAGTAATAAGATCATTGTTGTAATCTGATAGAAAACAACAATTTTATAAATTTGCAAAAAAAATTATTTGACAGTAATTTTGACAGGTGTCAAATTCAGTATACAGTTATATAAATATGGCTTTTAAACATGTATATTTACTTGGAATGATTTAAAGAAGTCCAATTTCTCTGTGTCTGAATTATTAGTATAAACTGTATAAAAATCAAATAATCCTTGCTATATTTGTATTTAACAAGTATTTCAAGAAATGTTGACAAGTGTCAAATAAAGTAAACAGTAATAGACAGTAACAAACAAATACTTGTTAAAGTAGAAATAAATCTCACTTTTAAGTAAGTATATACTTGGAATGATTAAAGAAAGCCTAATTAATATCTATCTTAATAATTGGTATAGAATTATTGATAAAATCTGATGAAAAACTATATAAAGCTCTATAATCCTTGTTATCATTTTTATCCTATGTATTTGACAACTATATCAAGTAATTTTGACAGTTGTCAAATACAGTAAACAATAATAGACAGTAACAAACAAATACTTGTTAAAGTATCTTCGTAAAAATAAATCTCGTTTTGAAATAAGTATGTTTTACTTGGAATGTTTAAAAAAAACAGATTCATATCTATCTAAATAATTGGTAAAGAATCATTAATGGAATCTAACAGTAATTTTGACTGTAAACAATCACGTAAAGTAATAAACAAATACTTGTTAAAGTACAATAACAATTTGTGTGTTAGTACAACTCTTAAATACTAATAGTTACATCATCAAATATTTGGTATATTTTTCCTCGTAATTGGTAATAATTGTACTGTATTCATACCTGCAATAAAACCATTGAAATACTTCAATATTATTCGATTCCATTTCGAACAGTAACCTATGAAAAAAGAGGGAAGGTACCATAACCTAATAACTTTTTGATTATAATCGGAATAACATGAAAACCGGTGTAAGGATTATTTAATTACGCGATTTTAAAGTTTCCACAAGTCCAGACGTTTTTTTCTCTCTCTCTTCGTATTCCTTTATTTTTTGTTTCTATCAGCGCATGGGGAATCCCCCGTTGGACCCGCAGCACCACTTGAATGATAACTTCGTCGCCATAAATCATATCCGTGCCGGAGACAAAGTGCTGGCGACAAAACGAGCGCCGAGGGGTGGGTTTTCGGGGGGTAGGATTTTGCGTTGCTGTAATTAATTTACTGCACCCACCACCATCCACCACCATCCACCACCATCAACTAGTGTGCCAACTGCAAAAGAATAAATGATTCCGAATGTATTCTCTCTCTTTCTCTTACACACTTTTACGTAATGGCCTGTCATTGTTTTTAATTTTTTATTTTTTAGTTCAGTTTCACATAATTAATGTTGTAGTGTACATTTCCATACTGAAACTGCCTAAAATAAATATTGCTATTACATTTGCGGTTTGAATAACAGTAGTGCGTGCTGAATTCCATGTTTTCTTTATATAAATAAAACGTGATATAACCGGAGGTCGGCCTTTAAAGGATAAATAGTTTGCAGAAGCTTTCGCGTACATTAGTTATATACGCGAGGTTTTCATTATAATGAAGAATCATGGTTTCCCGTATATAAACTTCAATTATACAATTATTTAGTTAATTCGGTAAATCTTTGCTACTGAAATATTTTACTGAAAGTAGTTGTTAGAAGTTTTTTTTAGATTTTATATATTTTGTTAACAAATGTCTTTAGTTTCGTAATTACATTAATAATCTTCTTATAAATTGAATTCTTAATAATTATATTAAAACAACCGTAACCCTTTCAGACAGAGATTTTTCAAGGTCGTTTTTAACAGTTTTTTTTTGTGTGAAACTGCTGTGTATTATTATGTTGTAGCGTACGTCAAAGCTTCAATTTCTCCATCTGAAAAATACTTAGAATTAAGATTCAATGGCTGCGCCACCACAGTGACCTTGCCTGCAATTTTGCAGAAGCGAACTCTCTTGTAAAAGGATAGGGCGAATATATCCGCCGCAAATAGTTAAATTAGTCAACTTTATAAATGATCAAATAGAGAACTACATTTTACTTCGTTTTTTTATTGATATATAATTCTATTTAACTTTTTGTACCTTTTATTGTGTACGCATCTTTTGATTATTTTCAACATTAAATATGTAACGTTTCTTAATTCTCCAAATACAATAAATTTTGAATTATACAAATTATCGTTTAATAATTGTATTTTTTTCATAATACAAAATAATTAATATAAAATATATGAAATCATCATGTGTATAAGAAAATTGAAACAATTTATTTGTTTCCAAATCATTATATCAAAAATCATTAAATATGACGAGATGCGTGCAATCACTTCAAAACGTTTCATCTTAAACCCGAGGAGTAATTAACCGAATATTTTCTTTACCCAAATATTAAATGCAGCTGGAATCTGTTTGATGTTTCATAGAGGAGATAAAATAGTCAAAGATCAATATTGTATTTAGTAAATCTACGTGCTCTTGAAGGGTTAATTAATATGAGAATGTAGAAAATTCATCTTTTTCTCTCTCAATTATCTTCACTCCTTTTTTTCTGTGTACACGATTAATTTTCTTTGCTTAAAATTAATCAATTCAAGTATAAAAATTTAATTTTTATACAGAAACATCAAAGACGAAAACATTGCATTCACATCAAATCCATTTAGCAAGAGAACAAACGATTTTTTTTTTCAAGTTGGAATTCGAAACCCGCTGATACAAGAGACATGAATACAGGAAACTGCAATGTCGAAATTACAAAACACTTTTTTTATAGGCTCCTCTCGTTTCGTCCCTTTTCGCGTGCGTACTTTTTTAAATTCGATGCCCGGTATTTTTACAATGTTCTCTATATTTTTCGTTTGTTTTGGCGCTATTTATATTGTATTTTTGTATCTCTCTCTCTCTCGAACAAACAGAAGTCTTCCGTTTTCCCTCTTTGTTATTTTTATGTTTTTCGAGTGGGGCAGGAAATAATTTGAACGTTTGCCGCTTGTAATTGAAAGCATTTCGGAATGAAATTACAAACTATGGCTGGGTAAAACTAAGTGGAAGGAATTTCATTAATTCGGAAAACGAGCGCCACACGCGAAACTTTCCTGTCGTCCGCAGACACGAGCGAAGGAAGGTTTTCATAAGATCGGATTCATTATTTAGCTTAATGAAATGGAGAATAATAAATTTTTCCGAAAGAAAAATAAACGTGTGTGCTGCATTCAGGAATAATACCGCATCTCATCATTTCAAACGTATTACACTTCTAAAACTGTAAATTAAACTGAAGAAGCTTAGATAAACTCACTTACATAATTTCTCAATTCGAAAGCAAATATTAACTCTTCTAATTTATAAAGAAAACTCAGAATACTTTGTAAATTAAAGAAAATTGATGAGTAAGCTAACACTAATTCTATAGCAGAAAATAAATACATCTTAAACTAATTTTTATATACAATAATTCTCAATATATTTTAAAATTGGCGCTTAACGTGGAGCATACATTACTAAATATTAATTTTTTTAGCTGATGATTTTCCAAAATAAATTTTCATAGGATTTGTACACAAATACGTCATTTCTACCAATTGATTTAAGGTTAAATTCTTGTTTTGGTAAAGTTGGAATTTGTAAAATAAAAATTCTTCTATTCAGGTCTGTTTCATTTATAAAAGCTCTTTACTCCTGATTTCATCAAAAAAGATCATTTAACATATTTGCACACACATGGAGTACAATTATTTGTAATACTTTATAACAATATTTAAAAATTTCTATAAAAGTATATTCAAAAAAACAACAATGTTGATTCGAATAATGCGGCTTCAATCAATACATTTTCATTATACTGAACATTTTTTAAACCAAATTTTAATTGTCAAGCCTCATTTTGTTTATTTTCATGCGATTTCAATGTACTCCATTATTCCTGTTTTAAACAGATATATGTGAAATCCATCATTACCTGTACTATTCGAAGTTTTGTATAAATATCCATCACAATTAGTTGTAGTAGCAACTAAAGTAGTAGTTGGTTGTAGTAGAAAATAAAAAAAATAAACTTATCAATGAATTCAATCACATCAAATAAAAATGAATAAAACTATATTAAATTCTGAACGTCGTTTATTTTACAATTTCATATAACATTTATTAAAATGAAACAGCTCATTTTCACCCTTTGTGTTGTCTCTCCTCTCCTCGTTTATTTCCTTTTATTTACTTATTTTTTCCCTCGTCATCACCATCTTCTTCTTCTACTTTTCATAGTGCGATCTAAAATATGACTTTGACTTTATTAGATTCAGCGCAGCGAAGTTTAATAAGCGCAATTTAATTAAGTCTTGCGAGCCTTTCGCAAAATCAAGCAGAGTGTGTTAATAAATTTAAACCGGGTATAAAATTGGAATAGGTTCTTCTGGAAAAGGCGACGGGGCTGCAAAACCGTGAAAGGAAGAAAGAAAGAAAACGCTTAGATTTGCAAACTACTGAGAGCCGAACCGAAGGACTTCCCAAGGACTCTCGAGTGCTTTCCTCCTCCTTCTCCTCTTTCTAACCATATTCTGTTGGCTGCTGGCTCCATATTGTAATCCGCATAGTTTTACAGCTTTCATTATATTTTATTCTGATAACAAGAATATTAAGAGCCCCGGGTCGATTGAAGAGGGAAAAGGGTTGGATCCGATCTGTACGGTTCTTTATGGACTTATTGACAAATGAGGGGAAATACGCTAAGCCATTGTTATGCTAATCAATTGATAACAATGGAACAAACACTCCAGTTTTTTTTATCGAATTCATTAGAGTAAGTACATTTTTTTGAGGTGACCCCAATTGCTGACAATAATTTCTTTGTTTCATTGATTTATCTAAATCATAAATTTTCATACTTTTTTGTACACTTCTTGTTTTTACCAATTGATTATTATACATTTTTTTTTTCATAAAATTGAAATTCGTACAATTCTTCTATTCAACTTTATTTCACTTGTAAAAGTTCTTTACTCCTGATTTAATTCATGCAGACTTTGTAAATGCATCAATATTACTTCTATGAATATTTTATAAACTATAATTACTAAATTTTCATAAACTATTAAAATATTACAATAATTCATTGAGAAAAAGTAACAAAACGTATAGTAAATTTGAGTTTCTTTTGAATGAAAAATTTCATGCATCATCCGTGATAAATATTGTTTTTTTTTTCGATTCAAACAAACTATCATTGATGTTATTAATGGTATTCAAATAAAAACAAGAGGAACGTTACAAATGGGTTTGGATTAAGATAAAACGAATAGGATTGCGTTCAGTTCAGTTGCCAAATCCATCGATTTTCTTTACGCAAACAAATAAAAACACGAAAAAATGTAAAAATATCGTTACTTATTTCTTCATATTATTTATTTCTGTAATTATTATTGAGATAAAAAAATAACAATAATTGATAACTTATTAATACTTTTATATATTTGATTAAGAATTTTACATTTTTTATTCTTGCAAATACAATTTTGCAGATTTTTTTTTGATTTGGAATAATTTAAGTAAAATCCACTATTAATTTTAACTTTATGTAACAGATTTAACAAACTAATATTATATAAATCCTTAATATCAAATTATTTTTTTATGCTAAACAAATCTTCAAATAAAAATTTAAATTTCTGCTATTTATTTTATCACAAATGTGATATAAAATATGAATTCGCTGTTTTTTGTTGTTTTAATTTGATAAACTACAATTTAAATTTGTCAAAGCTCCATACAGATGATTACAATAAAAAATAGAAAGTGATGTGGAAAATATATAGAAATGAAATACAGTTTCGGGGTAAAGTTATAACTGATGTGCAATTCTATTAAATGCAACAACAAGGATACAAAAAAAGCTGAAAATCCTGCGTAAATATCAACCACAAACAGACAAACAAAAAAATAACTGCGAAAAACGATGATCGAACGTCGGTTTTGAATGATTCAACCCTTTCGGAATTGAATTTTCATTTCCCCAATCCCCGTTTCTCTTTCACGTAACCCATCAACATAAAAAAATCTCTCTCCGCATACAGTAAAATGTTGATCAAATCGTCAATTGTACGCGTTTTTGGGGAAAATTGCGCAAATCGTAAATTATGCCATTATCGTTGTTGCAGTTATGCAAACCGGTACCAACCATCAAAGTGCATCGGGATGGACACGGTACCAATTACATTTAAAATCAAAGGAACCGCAGTCCCGCATATTAATTGGACACTGGCGCGGCGCGAAATCTGCATATCCGCGAGGGCGAAACGAAATTGAAAATTATCAATTATGGAAAGTGATGCGAAACCACGGAATGAGGAAGAATATATAAAAAAAAAAGGAATCGAGGGAAAGGGATGGAAAGAAGTGGGGCAGCGAACAAAAGCGCGTGCAAAACGGAAGCGGAAACGAGTTTAGCGAGAGGGTACGAAAAGGAGAAAAAAATGACGATTTCCGATAAGGGTTGGTTGGCGAAGGCGGCGGTTGTTGGGATGAGGGTTTTGGTTTCTTTGCTGTTGAACAGATGACGGCTGTAAATTGTCGGGGCGCGGCGGGATTAGAGATCTGCTTGCCTATGGCTTTGATGGAGATTAAACCGGGAATGGATCCGATGCGTAGGTAATTTAATTTACTAGTGAATTTAACTATAAGCATAATACCCAATTTCCATTTGCCTCTCGTCCATTAAGTCGTTCCGGTTAATTTCGTTAATATTCTAGTACAAACATGCACATTAGGCGAATCGTCCAATCACCGCTTCTTTCTCACGTAATTCCAAATGCAAATCCGACTTCCCCCAAATATTTCCTCATTCCTTTCATCGCTCTAATCGAAACCCATAAGAACAATGTTAAAGTTAAAGACGTAATCTCTCAGTCGGAAGAACTATAATCCAGGATTTCGCACGAGCAGTTGCTCAATTCAAGCTTACCAGACATATTTGTATCGGCTGAATAATTACAAGTATATGTACATGCTTTACCTATATTTTTTTACCCAATATACCTCTTGGCATTTAACAATTCATATTGGCAAAGTACTCAGACTTTCTCTCCGTTACGCAACACACAAATAAAAAAACAACTAATTACATACTAATAACACGAATTAATATTAATAATTCTGTTCCCATTTAGCTAATACGTTTTGAAATGTATTCGATAATAAAGATAATGAAATATATTTTTAAAATTATGTAGAATATAAGAATTCATAAATTAATATAATTAAGCAACAGAAACTAAGCAATTAAGAAGCTTTTGAAACTTATTACTTATATAACTTGTAAGAAACTAAATCATTTGTTGAACTACTCAGGTCAAAACGAATGGGTTAAATAACTCCTAACATTGAAATGCTTTAGTAAATTCATTAGAAAATACTGCGAACATTTACCGGTGCATTATGGTATGTACCCTAGAGTGAAATTTCAAACTTTTGTGAAAGTTATCATGGGGATAAAACAAGAGCAACTAAACAAACTTGTAGAAAATCTCAAAGAAATCAATATATCAACGAATTTTACCATAGATTTTGAACCATTAAAAAAAAGTATCTTATTTCAAATTATTTTCATTATTCTTAAAGAATTATTTTCTGAAATAAAATAAATACCATTTAATGACCTAATTATTAATCCAACTTTCAATATTATTGCAATTTAGATAGATTTGTTCCAATTATCAATCATAATCTTATATACATTCATTCATTAGACTTTCTCTTAATTACCTATACTTTAAAGAATGGTAATATCTACACAATACTAATTATTTAATTTGTTGCTTTTATTTACTTTTAATTTTAAATTAATAAAGTAAATAAAAAAATAAAATTTTCTTTAATTAATAATCTAAATGAAATTTTGATAATATCATATAAAATTATTAACTGACCATAAATAGAGTATAAACATTTTAAACTATATTAAATGAAATAGAAATTAAGAACAAAATATATGTAAATTATAACAAAATTAACTATTGAGACACGTTACAATCTAATTACTTATAATTTTAAAATTTTATAAAATATTACGTAAAATTCTAAAAAATAATACATAAAATTAAACGTCAATGTGAAAAAAAACTAGGTGTAAAACAATATTTAAAAAGACACAAATACAGTCGATTGTTAAGACTTAACTAATCCAAATAATTAGATCTAGTTTTATTAAATTTGATTATATCCGTGCATGAAAATAAGTAAGATAATATTCTATACATTTTAACTATTTATTTAATTTAGTAGTTAGAAGTTCACTAAGAATGAATTAAGGACAAAATAGAAAAAAAAATTAAATAATTTTTAATTTTTACTTCTAATTTAACATTTTCATTTAATCAATTAAATCTTGATCAATTTTCTTAAATATTTTTTAATAAATCAGTAATTAATTTTGCTTAACAATATAGTGAACTAATTAATACTAAAATTTAATGAAAATTTGATATTTAATATTAAACTATTTGTAATTAATTTTAATTAATAAATTGCATTGTAAACTAATTCATAACGAATCAAAATATATATTGGAAATAAACAGAAAATTCAGGAAAAATTGACAGTCCTAGGTCAATAATTCTTCATGGTCCGAAGACCTATTGACTAAAAGTATCATTTTAAGATATTTATCGAAATCATTTTATGTTTTATAATAAATCTTATAACATATATAAATATTTTTATTTTAAATTTTATATTCTTAAATTTTATAGATTATGTGGCAAATCTATAGATTGTATTACAAAAATTAAATACTTACATTAAATTTGCAGCACAGAGTAATAATCACTGCAAAAATTCATTAAAGATTTTCCATTTGCTTTATTTTTTTATTGCAGACGGCGAAAAGTACAAAGCAGATATAAAAGAAACGAAATAATGAAAAACCTTTTTCAATTAAGACTCGGAGCAGCGCGATGCGAAATCAGATTATGTAAAAGCAAACGCAATTACCTGATATTTCCGTTCTCCGCTATATTCTCTTGCCATTCAATACGGTACATGTTAATTTCTCGTCTCAGATTTGTACCGGTTCTCTTGCTTCTTTACTCTCGGATTGGTACGAACTTTTACGAAAGTTTTTTTTTTATTTTAACTTTATTATTTTCCGGTTTCGAACGCGACTTTACCGGGTTCGTATCACGATGAACGCACTCCACCGCAGCCGGAGCGCAACTGGCGAACTCCGGTGCTGTGTCGACGGACGCGCACGTTTCTTCTACTTCTTCGCAGCCTCCGAGAGAGGATAAACGCAGTTGAACGGTACGAGAGATCTACGTTATCCTCCGAACAATCATCATCATCATCATTACCATCACCGGAGACACACCGAAATGCTTGGGAGGGAGTTAAAGATTGTTGAATCTAACTCCACCCAATAATTGTTCGTTTCCAAATCATTTTCTTAATCTATCATCAATAAATGAATGACACTGAAAATTTACTAAAACTTTAAGTTACAAATATTTATTTCAGCTAAAATCATAATTTTGTCCTTAAATAGTCTTAAAGGTAATTGCTTTTAACTAGCTTTTGAAAGTTAACATTTCTTCAATAAATAAAATATTGTCGAAAAAAACTTTTTCTCAATTAAATTTAAAGTATCTTACTCTAATTTATGAATAATCTCATTGGTCTTAGTAACTGCTATACATCAAATAATATATATTTTCATGATATTTTTTATATTTAAAATTGGTACATCCTAAAAATTACGTATAAAAAAAATGTAAGATTACATGTTTCGCTAAATCTCAAGATTCATCAAAAAATATCACTAGTATAGACAATGGCGATAATTGTGAATAATTCTTTATTATACTCTTTTATTTACCACTTTTTTATGTATGAAATCATTGACTATATAGTTAACAATTAAAAAAAATGAGAAATAAAAGCCTAATAATTTTGATGTGCTCATAAATATAGAGTTACGACTTTTTGGCCTCAAAACGCATTCTCGTAGTAAATCAATAAGTAAACTAACTAATTTTATTTTACGGTTAATAAATAATTGATTTATATAAATTTTATTTAAATATTTTAATTTTTCTACAAAATCTAAAAATATTTCGTCTTCTATGGTATAAATATCCAATAGTCAAAATAAAATTTTCGTATTTTCATCTAACTTTCAATGTTTTTTAGTTTATAATTACCAAAAAAAGAAATCTTTGGTATTTATAAAATTAAACATTGATAGATTGAAGTATCATAGTTTAAGAACAAATAAATTATATAAATAATGACTGTATAAATTAGAGTTTATACTTGAATTAATTTGAAATAAATTCACTTGAAAACGTATAAATCACATAACATTTATTATAACGAAAGACAAAAACATAAATTAACAAAATATAGAAAATACAATCTAAAAAACATTTACATTTACATTTTAATACTGAAAGCTATCATTGATAACACTATTATTAACTAATATTTCAGAACTTTTTATATATCAATAATCAAATAATTTTTAGTAAGAAAAACATATAGTAATTAACATTACATTAGGATTAAAATAGGTTTCTTATTACCAAAGATAAAAGAAAATAAACTTAAACACATTATAGTTGAAAACTTTTATAAAATGGTCTTAGTTAGAAATATTCTTAATGTAACTTAAATTAACTATGATCTAAATTGTGTGCGAGAGTAGTCGAATGCAAGTAAACCCATGTTCCATTAATTACGACGATGTTTTCCCAGGAGTTACTCGAAACTAAATGGTGCAAACTACGATCTAATGGGATCCTGGAAAATGTAAGAAAAGAATGAAACATATAGCGGTTGAATTTTGCATTGATATAAATGAATGTATAGTAATCAAATATTTACAAAATAATATTTAGTTTACATTTCATTATTATTATCAATTTTTTGTTGTTGCATGTTTCAATGTATTCTTGTAATTTAATTATAAATAAATCCTGTTTATTTTAATATATTATCTATATTTTGGATTGTTAATAAAAAACAAATAACCGAAACGAGATTTATTTATAATGTATAATAATAATTAATGTTGTAAATTAAAATAATTGAAATAAAAAAACAATAAATGTATTTGTTTTTATAATTATTTTAAAATAAATTAAAAATTGTGAATGAAAATTTGATAATATGAAAAGTATTTAACATTTAATTAATTGTAATATTTTGTTACGTGATTTTTAAATTTTTATTAAAATTATTCAGACGAAGAAAAATTGTATCTAAAAGTTTTCTGAATCATATTTAAACTTTCCAATGTATATTTGTTTATTTCATTTGAAAATGTAACTCTTTTAAATATTTTATAGTTTCAAGAATCGTAAGCCATTTATCATGCATTAGGAATGTTTGACAACCAATATAAAACTGTATAAAGCTCGTTGCAGGAAGTCCAAAGAAGAAGAAAAAAAAGTTCATTTCTCGTATAAACCCACGAGAGTTTCCCTCGAGCGACTCGAAGTTGTGTAAAAATTACATGTTTCTCCATCCCCGAAGCAAGATAAACTTCGTACACTAAACAGTAAGGAAATAGTGAACCACGAAAAATAAAAATTAAAAAAAAAGTGTATACGAAAGGGGAACGTCTGTATAGGAAACATAAAAATTAGGATTTTATGCAAAACCAGATTATGAGCACCATTAGAACGGATTATTTTTCATAATTTAAATCGGCATTAATTATATTTACAAAAAAAATTGGATGTGGAAGGATTTGGATGAAAATTACTGAGTGGAAGGGGATTTAATTAAAAATTTGAATATTTAATAAAAATGCTCATATTTTTCAGTTTCAGTACTTTTTTAAAATTATTATTTCTTATAATATCAAAAATTTAAACATCTTTTTTTTTTAAACGATTTCAGTATAAGATTTAGTTAATTAAATTTCACTAATCATCAATATTTTCAAATATTTATAAACAAAATATGCACTTTCAAACGTCATGAAAAAAAAACTGAAAAAAGAATGAAAAATACATTAATTACATCATTAAATATAATAAAACAATTGGAAATATTGCATATTTATGTCAAAAAGAGAAGAGATTTTAATATTTGATAAAAAAAAAATTAATTTCATAAGAATATTTAGTTACATTTATTTGTCAATTTATAACGTGATTGCGTTTTGTGACTTCGGTCGTAAGTCGAAAAAGTCGTAAGTCGAACATTATAAAAAAATTATAAAATTATAACATACTATTTTAGTACATAAAAATTAGTAAACTTTTCTTTTTTCATTTTTTAATTGTTAATAAAAAGTGAGAAATTAATGTGTGTAATAAAGAATTATTCACAGCTATCACCATTGTTTATACTACTGATATTTATTGTTGGATCTTAAGATTTAGCGAAAGATGTAAACAAAAATCATACATATTATAATTGTTTTTAATAAAAAAATTGGAACTATTCATAATTTTTTAGGATGTACCAGTTTCAAAAAGAAAAATAACATGAAAATATTAAAGATATTTAGTGCTTTTAGAGTTTTTCATAAACCAAATAAAAATACTTTTAATTTAGTTTTTTGGAGAATAGCAATTAACGAAATGAAAGACATCTGCCCAACTGTAAGACTTAATGGACAAGATCTTCCCAAACCAACAAAAGTCAAATATCTAGGCATGCATCTAGACAAAAAACTCACCTGTAAAGATTATATTCTGGCCAAAGAGGGAGCAATTAGAAATAAAGTTTAGAAAATTATACTGGCTTCTAGGGAAAAGATCGGAATTATCAGTGAAAAATAAATTACTTATATACAAAGTAATACTGAAACCAGTAAATCGAACATTCAAATTATACCAAAGTTCAAATCAAAATGTCTAAGAAGTATTAATAGAGCTCCGTGGTTCGTCAGGATTAAGCAAATACACGAAGATCTTCATATAGATATAGTCGAGGAGACAATACCAACATTTAGTAGTAGATACCAATATAGACTAATGTTCTGGCTATTGGCATACTCGACAAGAGTGAAAACATAATTTATTTGTTTTCATACTATGATTTTTCAATGAATCAATGTTTATTTTAAACAAAAATACAAAAGTTAATTAAACTAAATTATATATCTACTTTGTTTTCTAATTTATAAATAATCCATTCAACACTTTTTTAAATTTGTTTGCATTCATGATTTAATCCTTGTGAGAAACTACGTTAAATTCAAAGAGATACAAAAGTTTTTCTTCGTTGATTCGTGGCGCAAATGAATGTTATCAAGGCTATTACTTTGGATTGTTGAACCAAACAAAAAGAAAACAGGAGAGGAAACCGTTCCAAGGCGATTAGCAGTTTTAAAAAAAGAATCAACAGATTGGACTGTAAAAATATAGTGGAGATAGTGTGCAGCGACTGGCTTCAGGCCAGATCAGAGCCTATTTAGGTACAATTAATCTATCACTTGAAACCGATAAGAAGCTGCATTTAGCGCTGCACCATCTTTCAGCCGTCCAGTTCTATCTCTCTTCATTTTCAGATGTTTTTTTTTGTGTTATTATTTTGTTTCAGCGGAACCTCTCTCTACAAGCTGCTAATAAAAATAACCAGTATATTGTTTCGTTGGAAATCTTCAGCTTTCCGCTCCGCTGGTTCAATAAAAGAATGACGGGTAACTATATAAATTTAATTAAGAGTTTCTCGCGCTGTCTGCAAGGGCGGAAATAAACTTCGAGTTCCTCCGTGATTTTCCACCAAACCTCTCCCCCCAACCCTTCATTTCACTCCTCGTTCCGTTTGTTTTTCCACCCTTTCCACGAACTTCAGACAACAGCATTTTTCACAATCAATTTTTGTGTGCCTTCAATCTACAAAGTATGGCGGCGTTAGGTAAGAAAAGTATAACTAATGCGCATATTTTTGTTTTTGCAAAGAAATATTAATTTTGAATGATTCATTCTGTGGGGAAAACAAAACAAAAATATCGAGTTTCGTTTTATAATCGATAATTCCATTCGCATTTGTTATCATATTATACATTTGTTGTTGTTATTGTTGATGATTGAATATCCTGCTGCAAGCGATACAAAATATAGCTGAATAATTACATTCGCATATTGATATACTAAATAAAAATGTATTTCTTTTTATTAAATTCAGTAAACCTTTAGCATTTCATTGCTCAAATATATTTTCGTATTTAAGAAGATCGTAGAATTTTTCTACTTTTTTGATATCTGGTTCCGCAACTATTGACATATAATAACTTAAAAAGTATAGACTAATTAATAAAAATCACTTTTTCAATTTTGTTGTATCTGATTCCTTAATTATTGATATGAAAAGTTAGGAAATGTTAAGTAATTATTCAGTTCTGGACAATTTTTTTAAATTTTTAAGAAACTATTCTAATTTTTATTTGTACATATCATGAAAATATTAAGTATTTAACATTTTTTTATATTGGAGTATTTTTTAACGATTTTTTCAAATTTCCAAATTTTTTGTAACTTTTCTATCTTTTATTGTTAGTTCATCAATTATTGAAAGTTCAAAAGTTCTGAAATTTTAATTAATTATAAGTTATTGATAATTTTTAGATTTTCATATTTCTATTTTTTTTGTTTTATTAAACTTCGTCAATTATTGATACATAAAAAGTTCTAAAATATTAATCAATTATATAGTTATTAAAAAAAATAGGTTTTCATATTGAAATACTTTTTTTTAACGATTTTTTTCATATTTCAACAAAATAATAAATCTTTTCTTATTTCTCATTAAGACATATTAAAGTACATCTAATTTATTAATTATTGATATATAAAAAGTTGAAAAAGTTGAGTTATTCATATTTAAGCTTGTTTTAACAATTTTTTTCTAATTTCAAGAAAATTATAAAACATTTTTTTTTGCATATTAAAGAACATTTATTGATACATAACAAGTAGTTACCAATTTATTCTCAATTTTATTTATATTTTTGTAGTATTTTGCTATTCTTGAAATAATTGAAATATTGAGAGAAAATTGACTTGAAAACTTAAACCAAGAAATCTAAACAACTATTTTTTTACATGATATTTATCTTATATCAATTCATTTAAATTCATGATCAAGAGATCTTTCGTAGAAATTGTTAATTTGATGTTTGAAATGTCGAGATCTCAAATGCATCGGATATAATGATGAAAAGGATTCGCGGCTGGCCAAACTAGAAATCGAGTGTACTCAGCAAATCTAAACTCGCAGCCCGTGTAAATAGATGTGAGTTTGTGCAATATATACACACGTCATTTGATGAGCTCATACGATTTAACTAATCGCATTTCAAATACAGAGAACGGCTTCAAACTAAAGCAAATATGGACTATATTATCAACAATATACCTGTTCATAATACTAAACCGAATTTCCATTCAGTTGATTCCGATGATATTTTAGTATTTAATAAGATTTACTAAATTTGGATAATCTCTATTAAATCTTACAATAGCAATATCATTTCTTATTATATAAAAGAAATACATTTCTATTAGAATTTTCAAAACAAAAATATACATTTTTGTTTTGTAATTTTACATTGTTAAAGTTTGTGCAAGAATTTATTTTGATTAAAAAGAAACTGTATAAAATTCATTTGAAATTAAAACTGGTCTAGCGATGATTAAAAAAGATGTTTCCGCTTAATTATGCAGGTGATTAAAAAATATGAAAATACGACGGATTAAATAACGCGGAAAATGATGAATGGAAACCATAAAAGCAAAGTTTAATAAAGTTTTGGTAATACGAAAAACTTGTTATTACACGTTTATGAGATTATGCATCCTGCATGCACCCCTGCGGTGTAAATAGTGTTTTTTAATGCGCAACATCAAACTTTTGGGCGCAATTACCTTTACGACGAATTTCGTAAACCTGTAAATGCGAAAAATGAAGAGGTGTTGAATTTCTAATGTACATAATTATATAACTATTATAATATTTCTGCTGTTTTATAAAATTACTGAAGTTTATTTGAAATAAATATGAAATTAATTTAAAACTTATTGATTTTTAATGTACTAATATGACATAAGAATAATTCAAAATACATATTAATAAATACGAGAAACTTCGTGACTTGTTATAAAGAAATAAGAGGAAATGTAAGAAAAAAATAAGTACTTAGAGACGTGTAAAAAAGCATGGAAATAAGAGTGAAACGAATACTTAAAGCGGGCCCTTGTGGCGTGCTGCGAGAGGGAGGGAGGTGCGAAGTGTTCTCGGCGGAAAGGTTCGCACTCAAAAATTTGCAAATGCTAGCAATTTCTCCACACAAAGCTTTTCGCATAAGGGTTATTTCATTTTTCCCATGTTACTCATGCACATGCATAATATAGAAATCATCGATGAAATATTCAATACGTATACGAGTATGATGATTGTAGGGAATTTATTTTTATGTTCACGTAGATTTATATACGTAGAATTATGTAACAAAAAAAAAACTTTTGATATGGTAGGGTTTATGTGGCATGGAAAATCTGGATTTTTTTTTTAGAATTTTTATACAGGTTTTATTATTGATTTCAATGCAACGTTCCAAAATTTATGACAGTTTATTAAAAGATAACTCAACAAATTTGCTACTAAGTTCAGTAGGAAGTTCATAGTTTTGTCTTTAATTTGAGTTTTTATTATTTAATTATTTTAAATAATTAACGTGTATTTAGATACATTGTATAGACGTGAAAAGAATGTAAAATTGTTGTCAACGTGCTAAATATGCTATATTTTGAACACTAATAGTTTATTAAAAAATAATGATGAATTATACAAATTTGCTAAGTTCAGTAGGAAGTTCATAGTTTTATCTTTAATTTACTTTTTCATTTATCCAAAATAATTAGCTTGAATAGTAAGATTAAAGCATTACATTTTGAACTTTGATATTTTATTACAAGATAATATATACAAATAATATAAATTTGGTAATCATTTCAGTCGAAAGTTCATAATTTTGTCTTTAATTTTCACTTTCAATTATGTAATTAGCTTGAATAAGTGACGTGTTTTTACATAAAATGTGTAGAAGAGAAAATAATATAAAATCGTCATATTTGTTATTAAATTAATGGTGAATTCTATAAATTTGTTAGTACTTACATTTTTATTTATCCATAATAATTAGTTTGAATAATTAAATTAAAGCACCACATTTTGAACTTTGATATTTTATTACATGATAAAAGTGAACACTACAAAGTTAGTAATAATCTCAGTCGAAATTTTATTTTTAATTTACATTTTCAATTATCTCGAAAAGTCAGCAAGTATTTACATAAATTGTATAGATATGATAAGAATGAAAAATCTTCATATTTGTTGTCAAAGAAAGAAAATAGTGAATACTATACATTTGTTAATAAGCTCTATCAAAAATTCATAGTTTTGTCTATCATTTTCAATTATGTAATTAAATAAAATGTGGACGTGAAATGTATGTAAAATTGTCGTATTTGTTCTTATTAAACACGTTAAGAATATTACATTATGAATTTTGACAGTCTATTAAAAGATAATGGTGAATACAACAAATCTATAAATAATTCCATAGTTTTATCATTAGCTTCAATTTTCAATTAGCTTGAATAATTAGAGTACAGCACTACATATTAAACTTTGATGTTTTATTGCAAGATAAATGTGAACACCACAAATTTGTTAATAAGCTCATTCGAAAGTTCATAATTTTATCTTTAACTTGCATTTTGAATTATCTAATTAGATTGAATAATTATCAAGTAATTAATTAAAATGTGAGGCGTGAAAAATAATCCCATATAAGAAGTCCACCATAAAACTACCAATCTAAGACTTTCTTTCTCATATTTCATATTTTATAAAAAAAAAAGAACAAACTTAATAAGAAACATATTATATACGAAAATAATTTCAGGAATAAGAAATTTAAATTGTCAGATCAAAGGATAATTTAATGCGCAGTATTGAAGATACGAATCTGAGACGTCTTAATAAAAATGCAGAAATTGCGAGCGCGATAGGGAAAATGTATTTCTCCAGTGTATATTTTTCAATATTGATATACGGATCGCGATATAAGATAGAGTTAGTAGTGACTTTAATGCCACGGGGCGAATGATTGATGTCGCGTTTGAGGCTGGCCACCACGAGGGAGGTAATAAAACTTCCTAACTGCATGCAATCGAATCGAATTCGATTTCAGGTTTCGAGCAACGGAAAAGGCAGCAACCCCCGACGCCGACGATAAATACCTCTATAGGTGCACGTGGGTTAATTATTGCATGGATTTAATATACATTTGCGAATGGACCGTGTGTTTGTGTATAAATAAAACTTGAAAGGACTAATAAATATATACACAAATACTAAAATATACACAAACAAGTTCAAAGCACATATAAATGGTTGATAGAAAATATATCATTAAGCATGTGCATTCATGGCACTGCCCGAATATCCTTTTTTAAAGAAGTTTCTGCATCACCATAGATTCTTTTGATGGAATACGGAAGACCTTTTAATGCAAAAACCGTTTTTGCTGGATTAAGTCCTACTGGCATTTAGTACATATGTTTGAGAGTCTTATTTTTGTAACTGCTTCATAATTTTATGCACAAACCTATTCAAGAGAACGCATAAAGAATCTAATAATCTAAAAATGTCTTTATATACATTGAAAATATTTAGATATACGACATTATATAATTAAGAAGAAATGACGATTTTCGATATATTTAGTTTATCGTGAATTACTCAACCCCTGACGATAATTACATAACCTTATATTCTAATTAAAACTGAAAATTTCACCTTTCCAATTACGTAATTCAACAGGAATCCTACTATATAGACTGCCACCTTTCGAATGAGTCCACTGAAACGATCCTTTATTTTAGATATTTTGTTAATTACCGAATATTTTGTCCAACTGCCAATGGGTTTTGTTAATATCGCAGTTTTTCCTGAATAACTTCAAAACTAATGAACTTTTTGCTTAATCGGTGCATAATCGGTGTGGGCAAGAGCACAACTCGTTAACGTGTTTCAGGTTTACCCGTTTTTTTTTATAGATTTCTCGAAATTTTCTTGCATTTTTGTAATTGCGTAGGATGGCGGCCTTTCTACGCAACGCATAGAAAAGTTATGTAATGTTCATTACGACGGTTTTCGATAACTTCAGTTTTTAGTGAATCTTACAGTCAAATTAAAGCTGAAAATTTGAATTGTGAACTGGTGACCTCCACTTTCTAAATGAGCCTGCGAAAAAAAATGAATAATAATCTTTACTGCATGAAAAAACATCTTTATTCATAATAATAAAAATAATAAAACAAAAAGAAACGTAAGCTATATGATTTAATGAATACAAAATACATTTCTAAAAAAAATACTATATTCTACGATTTCAAAAGAATGGATAATCAAGAATTTTGTGAATGAATCTTAGTAAAAAAGAAG
The DNA here is from genome assembly GCF_001412225.1 of Nicrophorus vespilloides. Taxonomy (NCBI): domain Eukaryota; kingdom Metazoa; phylum Arthropoda; class Insecta; order Coleoptera; family Silphidae; genus Nicrophorus; species Nicrophorus vespilloides. The sequence goes on along the minus strand of NW_017097343.1, from coordinate 142,285 downwards.
ATTTGTAGTAAATTCCTTCTGGAGTCTAGACGATTAGAAAAAATCCGAATAGTGTTGAAGAGGAATAACGACAAGAGATATATATTTGAGGTTGTTTCAGCTACATCTTTTTTAGTTACATTTAAAGAAAAAAAAATACTTATACACCACTATTTTCGTTTCGAATTTGAAAAGGAAAACTGATTTGGCGCTAGATCTTTCTGAATAAGAGAAACGGAATGAAACACAATCCGTAATCGTTCCTTGTGTTTCCAAGGAACAAATAACGAAAGTAGTTTGCTGCTTGGTTTCGGCATCCGCAGAGCACTAGAGTAGAAAGAGTAAGCGAGTGTGCAAGAGACGTATAAGAAAGGTAGAAAAGGAAATAGAGACAGAGAAAGAGAATTATAGTGTGCGCGAGAGAGAGAGAGAGGTGGAGCATTGTCTAGGATTCAAAGGGCTCCCAGAGGGTTCGAGTCCGAATTGATAGTTTTAATCACACAAAAGTTCTATTTGTTTGGCTTGTAACAGCTTCCACCTTCCCAAGGATTTAAATCAAAATGTTAACAACACAATGGCTGAAGCATATCACCACTAATTTCCATCGCATCCACCATATCTTAATTGAGTGTCCTGTGCGTGAATCCTTCCTTCGACCCTCCCTAAAATAATTACCATCTTGCATCTGTAATTATTTTTTTATTATGTAATTATTCCCCATTTCATACTTTACATAATTTATTGTTTTACATTATTCTCTTTGCTGGTGCAGTTTCTCTGGATTGGAAATAGAATAGAATAACTGGCAAATTAATCAATAGGAATATCAAATATCACTGATATTAGTCGTAATGTTCAATAACAGATGCAGGTCAAAGCAGTTTTCATTTATACCTGAAGGCATAATATACGCAATTTACGAGCCGGCTAATTATTTCGATGCGATATTACGTTACGTTACACATATAAAATTTCTGTAATTATTGCATTAAAACCTCAAACGCAATCAACTGGATCTATGCATGAAAACCTTTATGTAATTTTCGAGAAGTTAAGGTAAAATGAAAATTTAAATAAAGTTTTGTTTTTCTTGAACTTTAAAACTCTTATTAGCTTCAATCATAACAATCGAAACGCAATGAGTAAAGGTGAGACTTTCAGCTTTAATTTAACTATAAGCCGATCTAATCATTTAGCGGGGTTTTCAAGAAACTCAAGAAAATCTGAAGACATTGAAAATTATCGTTTCTCAGTTACGTAATAAATCTTACGTAACATTTCTTGCATAAATGTGGCGCTCTTTTTAGCTGTCGGACTAATTTAAAAAAAGAGTGATTCTTTCGCTTTCATTTGATACTAAATACATTCATTTTGGTTAATTAATAAGAAAGTTATTAAGCTTTGATGGGTCCGCAGTTTTCGCGAATCGTAACGCAAGTCCGTCATATATATAGAAGAAGCTATGGAAAATTCTACAAATTATTTTACATACAACAAATTACAATAGTGTCTTCACCTAAGTATTTGCATTAATTGCTAATAGTCCACATGTAAATAATCAACTAGTCAATACTCGATTGAAAAATTTGTTATTATTTTAGGTGGAGAAGATAGCAGCTAAAGTTGATTTGTATGTTTAGTTAATTTTTAAAGAGTTGAGATCAACATCCATGTACAAGATTCTTCTGAGAGCTGGTGGTTGAGAAAATACAGACCATTTTAGAAGTCGCTATTTTCCCATCTATCAAAGTTCGTTAATTAATTATGAAGAAGCCATTTTAAATACAAACTTATATTATCTCTACATTCTCCAAACATCCAACTTTCATATGCATCTTTTGGATCCATTCTATCTATTATATTTCTTTCTTAATACAGAAATTTTTAATAGAAACATAAAACTGGTGTAATGCAACATAATGTAATACAATTTTGTTGCATTTTTCACATTCGCTGATCACGACCTGCAAACGCATTACTCTATTACGTGGACGGAAAGACAATATCGTTATCCACACGTACTTTTACTTGGGGTTCTGGCAAACAAGAAGAAAGGTAAAAAGAGGGATTGAAGTAGAATATAATAAGGTGAATTAGAATGGGCGTCGCGGATTTCAGCGTGACGACGCTGTGCTCGGAATCAGATTTCATTCACGATATTATTTCAGCATTTTTCCCACCCATTTTTGCGCACAGCGACGAGATGTGTTCAAGACACCTCCGACATTTTTCACATCATCCACCAGTTTTCAACGATCCCTGTTTCTCATTTCTGTTTTCTCATTTCTGTTTTCCCCATACCTCCGATTTTCTCATCTTATTCAGAGTTTCTTTCCATGTTATGATTTTTTTTATTTATATCTTTCTAGCTCAGGGAGTAACAAAAACAACAAAGGACACAAGTAATAAATTCTAAATGGAGAATGAGCGAGGGTCAACGCAAAGGAAGTGAAATTAGTGTCGGTTTACGTGAGAGGACACACGTTGCCTGTTTAAATCACGGAGATTTTAGGGTTGGGAATTAATAAAAGCTTAGCGTTTTGCTACCTCCGGAATAATTTCAAATTAATTTGTAGAATATAGAGTGTGGAAAATGAATATTTTGAGGATGGTGAAAATTCGAAGGTCCAAAATCCGGATTAAAGTCCTGCTGCGCACAGTTGGAGAATCCTTGAATTCCTGATGAATTGAGGTGGATGAGACGTGTGTTTGTGCCGTTCGCAAATTACATTTCCCAGCTTTTTAATCTGATCGATTCGTGCAATTATATGTGCATCATAGCGAATCAACAGGCACCACTGACAGTCGACGATTTCAATTTTGACGTATTTTGCGCCATCCGTTATTTCAGGTTGCGTTGTTACGTCATTCATAATTTGTTCCAATTCAAATCCAACAATAGTATATTAATTATACAGTCGTACCTCGATTGGCGTTACCTCTGATAACAAAAAAATACACTTGCATTTTAAAATGATTTCACTTTGTATGTTGACCGTATATTTAATAAAACTTTTCTTTGTTCGATAAACAAGCTTTTCATTCCGATTTTACCTTTCAAAACGAATTTTCTCTTAACAAGGTAATTACGTGCAACGCATCTTATTCGTTAATGACTGTTATGACTGTAATAATTACGAAATGATTCGTGATCTGAAAATTGTACTAAATCCAAGAGAATACAGCTTAAAATTGAAAATACTTGACGTACTTAAAACGTGATTTTATTTTGTAAGTTGACTGTTTATTTCGCTTAACAAAATATGACTGTAATACTTACGAAATGATTCATTTTCTGAAAATTGTACTAAAATCAAGTGAATACAGCTTTAAATTGGAAGTACTTGAGGTATTTAGGTCTCTGGGGCACTGAAATCCTTGTGGATTTAAAGAAGTAAGAAGCAAGCGGTGCAAATGAAATCCTTCAGGAAATTAGTAATGCGCGACTGAGATGGTGAGAAATTGGTTTGCTTCAGGTGAGCAATGGAGTGTGGATGAGAATTCCTGGTGTGCCCAAGATTTTGGTACACGGGGAAAACGTCGTGCAATTTATAAGAGAGAGGTGACAAGTCAGATCCTATAAATTACTCGACGCAATTCGCTCCGTAAATTATAAAACAAAACAAAGAAAAAAGAAAAATTGTAATGTTTTTTTTTCAAATAAAATATATTGCTGTTATAACAAATGTTTTGTTCTGTTGTTATTGAACATTACGACTGATTTCAGTGATATTTAATATTCCTAATTCGTCATTTATTCTATTACATGTAAATACACGAATAAACAACAGCTAATAATGATAAAAAGATCATTTTTTCTCTATAAAGTTCTCGATTAGTCCTGTTTTAAACAGTGTTAGATATTGGCGGAACTATTACCCGCACTATGCAAAGTATTGCTTAATAATATAAGTAAAATGATCATAATTATAGTGGAAGTAATAAAGATAGATGGAAGTGGATGTGATCAAGTTTACTCGCAAAATGGGGAGAGAGAGACGGGCGGTTTACTTTTCCCAATAAATTATCGCGTTCAATCCAATGCCACCGAGGATTAGGTTAACAGCTGCGGTCGTTCATCAGCAAAGAGGATTTAAATGATTTAAATCAATTTAGGAGCGGAGATAATGCATCTATTAGAGAAATATGTATTCGCCGCTTTGTCACTGCGAGCCCGAAATCCAGCGAGCATTATTTAAGCAGGATTTCGACTTAAAAGTTGAAAGAATAAAAGGGATATTTATAAGGATTATGAGCGGGACGAACTTTTCGTGTCGACTCCTTGTCACTTTTTCCCTGTGCCCTTTTCACCCTTGCATTTTTTCTTCTTGTATGTCTGTATGTCTTCGGAGTTTCGTGTTTCGGAAGGACGAGCGGAGTTAAGTAGAGGAACAAAGTGTCGACGGCCGATTTCCCTCGAGCTGATGGCGGCGGAAAATGTATTATATAATCAAGTAGAGTAGAGATTTTCGTAAACAAACAAGGTTATAAAGCCCTTTTCTGCCCTATTCCACTTGCTCGCGATCTTCTCCCTTTCGCTTTCTTCCTCCCTTTTATTCACTCCTCGCAGTCCTATTTTATTTTTTCCTAGGGATCCTTTCCTGTGATGGGGGGGCGGCCGACCCCACCTTTTGTTTCGCCGTATATATAAGAAAATTAACGACTTCTCGACGTGGAAGGATTGCCTCCACTTTATTTATTTTATTTATGTTTTCCGTTTTCGGGGGCGGCCGACCTTAGAGCGATTCGCCGAATCGAATGGAATTCGATTTCGGTTACGAGGACCCCAATAAATACTGGTAAAAGTGAATTGTGGGGGTGAATGGGAGTGGGAGTTGAATAGGCGGACGGCAGGTTAATTACACATTGACACTTCAATTATATGACGCGGGGGCTGCGAATCGCGATGCCCATGACCGGAGGCGGCAAACAACGTACTCCCCCAGGGCCAACTAAATTATACCGGAGGATTTTATTGACGCAATACGCAACGCTATTTTTTTTAATTGAATCCCAAATCTGCTGTTCAATAGTTATAAAATTAAGATGAAATACAGATAATTTGCTTTTGAGTTGCCTTTAAACACTAAGCGTTACTTATGTAACCAATCCCTAATAAGCAATGAAAAATAGTACGTTTTATTATTAACTAAATTATTGCATTAAAATATCCAAATAAAACAATTACATCGGACTTTAGTAATAATTACTTACATAACTTTTCAATTCTTACAAAATGCTTAGCGATACTTATAAAGTTACTTACGTAACCAATAAGTAATGAAAAATAGTACGTTTTATTAATAAATTACAAAGTTAATTAGTTTCAACTAAATTACTGAATAATAAAAATTCAAATATAACAATTACAAGGAATAATTAGTTAAATTATCTTGAATACATAATTTAATTTTGGTAAAACAAACGTTATATGTGAATGCATCTCTATTATGTAAATTTCATGCATCCTCCTCATATTATAGTAACACTTTGGAATATATTAATATTTCATAAAGTTATTACAATTACCATTATAACTCGCTTTTCGGAACGTAATAATTTTATATAATTAAGGAGAAAATGGAAATGTGTTTGTTTGGCAATTAGCACAAACTAATTAAAATGTACTTTTGATGCATAATCCAATTAAAAATTTACAAACGCAGAAAGAAAGTTATGAAACATTATTTGATCTCCTGTTACTAAAAAAATAATGGAGACAATAATATTAAAACAGTCAGTTTTGTTAATATTTTCTAAATTTGCCTAATAATAGTAGTAAATATTACAGTTTCCTATTAAGTTTAATTTAAATATTTAACTATTTCCATTTACGTAAATTATGGTTACGTAAATCCAAATAGCATTGGTTACGTAACTATAATAATGTTTATATTTTCAGTTGATTTTTATAAAGTTACAATTATGTAATTTACAAATTTTACATACGTAAAATTTAGGTGACGTAACTTGGGATGTCACTTTATGAAGTTACGTAAATGTTTACAGATTTGACCATTACATACATTAATACGGATGTTACAAGACATAAATAATATTAAATATTGCTGTTTCTTATAAAGTTATAATTAAAAAAAAATAGACTCGACTTACGTTAGATAAAGGTTTTCAGACGTATTACTTACGTAACCGTGTGGAATTACTGTAAGTACATATAATATAATATAAAATTTGTAGTTTCTTCTGAAATTACGTTTAAGCAATTTCTAAATTCGTCTTACGTAAAAGTTTACAAATCGTATTGCTTTGATAACTATAATAATGTTTATATTTAAAATATTTGTTTTGATAAAGTTACAATTATGTAAATTTAAAATTTGACATACATCAAAATTATAAATTATGTTACGTAACTTGAGATGTCACTTTATGAAGTTCCACTTACGTAAATTTATACGGATTTGAGTATTACATAAGTAACTCTGGATGTTACTCTACATAAATATAAATAATATTAATTGTTGATGTTTTTCTTATAAAGTTATACTTGAGTAATTTATAAACTCGACTTACATAAAATTCTGAAGTTACGTTTAAGTAATTTATAAATTTAAGTTATAGATTTAGGCATGACTTCCGTAACTCGAAGTGTTACTGTACAGTCTTTCACGTGTTGGTATTTGGAAAACTCTTTTTAAAACCATATTTTACAATGTTATCTTAGTAATATGAGACAACAATTTAACAATTTCAATGGGTCGCAGGAGGTGGCTGATAGTCGTGCATTGAATACGTGACGGTGCTGGTAGAAGGCTGTTTCGGAGGGGGTCCATCGGGTGGAAAGAGGCGGCGGCGGGTGGTGTGTTTGGTTGCAGGCGGCGGCGGCTGTTTGTGCATTATTCCTTCGCGTGTGCATGATGCGATGTGGGGAGAAAAGGAAAATGTTGTTGCATTCGAGTGAGGTAGGGGGTGAATACCGCGCGGTGGGCGGCAGTAGCAACATGCTGTGAACAAAAGCGCAACGGATTTTAAAACACCCCATTGAAGCTTGGAACCGTTAGCGGGTTGGGATGCGGATGTTTTGCTCCCAATTTGTATGCATCCCGTTACCCAGTTATCATTATTACGAAAATAATATATAATATCTGGAATGGCCGATAATTTAACTTTTTGGTGGTTTCGTGATCCTATTTTGAGATTGCATTCAGCTATGGGGGTTGGTTTTTGGTATAGCTAGCAAACCAAGTATTGTTCTACAAAGGATCTCCTGTGTTTGCACGAATTCGTGTGTCCATGTGAATGGATGTGTCTGGAGTCGGCCTCGGGCGGAATAATTTCGTGAAAATTTCGATTAAAATTTTCCCTCGTCCCATCCCGTTACAATCCCTTTGTTTTGCTTTCATTTAGCCATTAAATATGCATAGACACTTCCCCAAATGGCCCGGATATAAATTATCACACACACACACAAACACCCTCGCAGTTTCCAATTCCAACCCCTCACAAACACCTCATTTCTAGCGTGTCGAATATACACTAAATTACCAACTTAAGTATTAATTATGTTTTGAAAAGAAATAAAGGTGAACGCGTGACGAATTTATACACGATTCAAAATGTACAGGCACAAAAATGATGCATAATTATAAATTGTAGTAAGAAACAGTTCAATTATTTTCAATGCTTCCACGTTATTCATATTTAAACCGGAAAAAATATAAGAAAAAAGTAGAAAATTATAATTTATTACAAAAAAAATAGATATTTACACATCATTGATTGTGAATTAATCTTCTAAGTTTACGCAAAATATGTATAGTTTAATATTTATTTCGAATAAATATGTGTGATTAGTATATAAATTATGTACACATAAATTTAGTAAATTTGCAAAGTTAACGCGGAAATATGTATTAAAGTTAAATATTTAATTTTTCAAATATTTGAGTGGATGTAATGAATTGTACGTTCGAGGTAAATACGGACCGTCGTGCACACTATTCTTAAATTAATCAACTATGTGCAAATAGATTTTACATGTCACGGCAAATATTAGTTGGCGCGCGTCTACTTCTCTTTCTCTCACTCTCTGTCGTCGTTGAAACAGGAAACGGTTTGTTAAGAGACTGGAAACAAGCGAACTACAACGACGTAGCTACTAGAATAAATTAAGACCTCGATGAACATGGCTTTCCCCATATTCCTCCACCTCTTCCCCCCCTGGTTTCCTGTTTATATTAAATGCTGACATTGCTCTAATTATTCATATTTCATTAACCAAAAAAATATACATTAACATAAAATTACAAAATTTTAATCATAAATTATTACCAGCAATAATATTCAAAATCTTTCATTTTTTTATCGAAAAAGAAAACGTAAATAGTTGCTGAACAAAGTTTTCTACAATTTTAACATATTTGTATATTTTATGGAAATTGTTCATTTACTAATTCATTCAGTAACAAATTAAATAATATTTACGTTTAATTATAAAAACAATAACTTTTTAAGGATTGGTATACAAGAAGTGTCGATAGGTTTAATCTTAAGAAAAGTTATATTTTTATGAGACACTTCAAGATCGCATTTTCAACTGTTTGTTGTAAAACGTCTGTATACTATTATGTTATGATAACACAAGTGGCGCCTCTACAGAACTAACGTCAAATCTTTTATAGTTCTGTCTGAAAGAGACTAGTGGCGTCTCGCTTAGAACTAAGATTCGATGACTGCGCCAGTACATTGGCCTTGTATGAAATTTTGTATAAGCGAAATCTCCTGTGTAAGGCTTATGGCAGATATATTCGCCGGATGTCCGCAAAGGGTTAATTTGTAACATTAGTTAAATGTTAAATAAAAATTAGTTTGTTGCAACTTCTTATTGCAACTCAATTAATAAAAGTACTTGAAAAATGATAAAACAATATAAAAGTTGTCTGTTGAAATGTCTTGTGATAAACTTGCAATAAGCAATTACAAAGAACGGAGTGAAACTGATGGACGTGGAAGTAATAAGTGGTTCCTGTCTTTAATGGTTACGTTGGAGGAGAGTCTAAAGAAACCTGGACTAAATATTAGAGACAATACGTCAAGTTACAGCTGGTAGAGAGAGAAATCGCGTAATTGCCTCGGACTTCCGTGCGAAAACAACGAATAAAACAAAGACAGTTTCAATTGTCCCAAAATAAATTAAGGCGGATATATAAAAACTTTGCGGCGTCGAATAAACAGAGATAAAGCTGTTGGCTGACGGTGTCAGGGGGGTCGTAAAAACACGCGACAAACCTATATTAATACAAGGTCATTATTTATGTGTAAACTTATAATATTTCACAATCCCTGAATCACGTTTCGCGTCTTGTTGTTGTACTTGCATACCCAGGTCGATTGCTATTAATACGTTACCCTTGCAACCCCTATTATATTTTTTTATCATGTACTCGTTTTGATCCCACTTAAATATAGATCGGAAGGGTGAAATTGTCGTCGGTTTACGTAATAATGGGGGTTGATGCGAAAGGGTTTTATGTGCGGAGGAGGCATGTTTACGCACCGCCGCTGCTTTCGACATGTTACATATGTTGTTTGCGGCCGGAGGCGGCTCGGAATAGATTGCCGCAGCCGCCTTCGACGAAGACTTGCGATATACACACGAGCGTATTCCGTGTGTATACGTACAGAGACGCTGCGGGGGTGGCAATTTAATAAGCACACTCGCGGTTCGCCATATGGAATTCCAATAAATCGCCACCTCAATACCGCCCCCCTAAAACCGCCGCTTCACATATGGATATCGACTAGTCCGGAATTTATAACGCCGCGCGACTAACAATTCTCCGGTTTCACTGACTACTACACCAAAATTCCACAACGTAAGATGCATCTAACGAATATCAAAATAGTATATGTCAATTGATATAAAAAAATAAATACTAATTTATAAGGAATTGCTATGATTTCCACGAAAATTCCTTATCAAATGTATGAAGTAACGAAATAACATGTTTCAATAAATATCAACAATAATTTCTAATTCATGAAAGTAATCAAAAGCATGGAAGAGACAAAAAAATTAGTTTAATTGTTTCCAAATAACAATAATAATATTTATGTTAATTGGTATTTATTTTTTAAATTTAAGTTTTATACTTATAAAAAAAAAAGTAGAAAATGCAATAATTGAAAAGAAATTTTTAGTGTTAGAATATGACAATCATGAAATAACTGTAATATGGTAACACATATTAAATACAGTAATAACAAATATTGGGACAAACGTTTGTTTATTTGTATAATTGATCAGAAAAGTAAGAACAAAATAAAAGATTCACGAAAAAATATGGTCTTAATTTGGTCATTAAATATTATTATGAAATAAAACAAAGAATTGCAACTTATCTCAATAATTATTATTTACGTAATTTCATTTCAGCAAAAACAAACATTACGTTTATGTATCTCTATTATGTAAATTCCTTGCATCCTCCTCCATATTACTGTTACACTTTGGAATATATTAATATTTCATAGAGTTATTGTACAATTATAATTCGCTTTCCATAATATAATAGTTTTATATAATAAAGGAGAAGATGGAAACAGGTTTGTTTGGCAATTAACACAAACTAATTAAAATTTACTTTTGTACTGAATACCGATTCGATGCATAAATCAATTAAAAATTTAATAAACTCTGAAATTATTCATTAATTAATATCGTTTATAAAATGTATTAATTAACAATTCATTATTTCGTTCTTTAATAATTTTTTAGAAAAAATATTTACACAATATTATTGGCCCTAATTTTACGCACTCGACCAAAATCATTCAACTTTGTTTATTAAATGAATGAATAATAACTTTTACTATTGATCAACATTCTTATGTTCTTAAATTAAACATTCGCTTTCTTTATTTATATATTGTATTTCTATATGTTTTAAATAAAACAAAGAATTGCAACTTATCTCAATAATTATTATTTCAGCAAAAACAAACATTACGTTTATGTATCTCTATTATGTAAATTCCTTGCATCCTCCTCCATATTACTGTTACACTTTGGAATATATTAATATTTCATAGAGTTATTGTACAATTATAATTCGCTTTCCATAATATAATAGTTTTATATAATAAAGGAGAAGATGGAAACAGGTTTGTTTGGCAATTAACACAAACTAATTAAAATTTACTTTTGTACTGAATACCGATTCGATGCATAAGCCAATTAAAAATTTAATAAACTCTGAAATAATTCATTAATTAATATCGTTTATAAAATATATTAATTAATTCGTTCTTTAATAATTTTTTAAAAAAAATATTTACACACTAATTTTACTAACTGGACCAAAATCTTTCAACTCTGTTATTATTCTTTCATTTAATAACTTTTACTATTGATCAACGTTCTTATGTTCTCAAAGTAAACATTTACTTTCTTTATTTATAAATTGTATTTCTATATGTTTTAAATTATAGTTTTTAATTATTTTCTAGTGTTCTCATGTTAATCATTTCTTTGGTTTATTAATTTATATAAGTTTTAACTTTTTAAAACTTTGTAATTTCAAAATTTAATCATTTTATTGGACAATTTCCTCAAATGTATCGATATTGGTGGATGCGCCTGGTATTTTATTGATGATTAACATTGATTGACTTTCATAAAGTGTGAAAAACAAAAATGGAAACATTGTATGTGACAATTTCATTCTCCGGGTATTTTCATTTAGAATATATCCGAAACAGCAGGAATGTTGCGGCGATGCGGTTTGTTTAGCCTCGATTGTAAAACGCGGATGTATTATACCGATGAAGGGGGGGAGTTGACGTGCGAAACGTCCGTGGCGCCGTTAAAGTGAAGTTTCGCACGGGTCAAAAGTAACGAGTGTATAAATTGTGCAGTAAACCGTTTTGTAAGCCTTGCAACGTGTAAATAGGGGCACGATAATAGTTTGATATTAGCATACCATTGAGTAGACAGCGTGTTAGCCGCAAACGGTACATTAGCGGTTTCGGGCCCCGATAAAGCCGCAACGTTTCGCTCTCTCATCCGACAACACAAGCCCGCGCCCGCCCCTCGACACGTGAGGGGAGGCTTTGCATAACTGCCTTGCACATTGCCACTATCCAAATAATAAGCATTTTTCCCCGTAAGCGAACTTATTTCCAGGACCAAACCACCCCCTCGCATTGAATATTCATCCGTCTGCAATATTAAACAGCTCATCTCTGGCGCAGAGTCGAGGGGACCATGGGAAATCAACTCTTTGTGTGTCCCAATTTTTTATTTTATTATTTCGTGCCACACGTACACCTTTTTTTGTCATACACTTTTGTTTTCCCGTTATTTCCCTTCGGCAGGTAAAACAAAATACGAAATTCTCATTAAAATATATAATAAATATACAGAATTACTTTATTTATTCACAAATTTTTAATGACTCAAATTTGGATCTTACAACTTAATATTTCTGCTCAGACTTATTTAATTCCATATAATTTAAAAAGCAATTAAAGAAAATATTAATAGTTTTTTAAATCTAAATTAATTTTTTTTAGTAATTATATTTATTTAATGAAAGAAAAATATTATATAATGATATAATATATTACAAAATTAACAATAAAAATTGATTTTTATAATCACCCGTTGTTTTGTCGCACTTTTTTTAAATTCGTTTTGAACTAAAATATAAATGATAATAATTATCATTATATTAATTCTTGTTTCTTCATTTTATCAATAATATTCAAGAAAATTAACATTATTTTTTTTATAAAAATATTAATTCTCACTAAAATAATTCTAGTATTAATTTAGTTGTGTGATCTTTTGCAGACATCCGTCACTTCTGCTTGCATATTATGAACATGGTACGAGCGTTTCAACATCTGCTGTGCATTCAACTAAATATTGATTAAACTTCGATAATTGTTGCAGAACTTATTTACACAATTCACGATTCGCTCGCCCTGATTGTGAATGGTATTGGTAATGCTATTATGCACGTCGACAAAACGCCCTCGCCAAAACCATTTTCAATTGCAGCTTTATCTAATTGCAAATTATTTTTCATTCCGTTTGAATACAGATGTTCAATACAATCATTTTAAGTAAAAACAACTCGCAGCTAATTATATATGAAATTTTTGTATAAATAAATTTGCTTAACAAAATAAAATCTTTAAAAAATATTATTTCTTATGAATGAATACATTTTTATAAGCTGATTACAGAAATAAAAAATTGTATGAACTCATAAAAATTAATATTTACTGAAAAATATTTTTTGGATCAAATTACTTATATTTTGCAAAAATGAATATAAAATCTTCGAAAATTAATATTTCTTATAATTGTATTTTTTAAGTACAATTTGTATCATTTATTTATTTTAAACTAATAATTGTAAAATGGAAAATTATGAATCTATGAAAAGTTGGATCAAAATATTTAAGTTACTAAATTCGATTACTAAATCGTGAAGATTTTACACTTCAAAAATTAATATATTTAAGTATAATTTCAATCATTAATTCAAAATTATTAATCCATGAAAAGTTGAATTAAATCAGTTAAATTTTAAAAAGATACATATAAAATCTTCAAAAAATACTAATTCTTAACATTGAAAATACATTTTTATGTAAAATTTTAACCATTTTTTAAATTTTATTCTAGAAATAGAGAAAATTGTGAATTGATGAAAACTTGGAATTATTTAGATAAGTTTGAAAATGATAATAAAATCTCCAAATAATATTATTTATTGCATTTTTTAAGTAGAATTAATACCATTTATTATATAATAAAGAAAACTGGGAATACATGAAACCGTAGATTAAATTATTTAAGTTTTATAAAGATAAAAATAAAGTCTTCAATATTAGACATTTTTTAAGTAATTAACAAGTTTCTTTGTATTTATATTAGAAATCAAAAATCTGAAATACTAAATCATAAAACATTCAAATATTCCAATAAGAATAACCAAAAACCAACATAAAATCTTGAAATTAAAAGTTGAAGTTTGTATTATAGTAGAAAAAATAGCTCAGCTATAACTTTGGCAAAAGTTGTAAATATAGACAACAAATCAGGTTTTTTTGCTATTTAACATTAATAATAATAATTTGTATTAATTAATCTAATTATTAATTTCTACAAATAAACATTATTAAAAAAATATATTTTTGTTACCAACAAACACGAGATGCTTTTATCGCTTTGTTAATCAAGATGCTCCACATTTTCAGGTATAACTTCAGCAAGGGTTGTAATATAAACGACATTGTAGCTGCGGTGGCAATAAAAAAGTTTATATGCTTGATGTTACAAAAAAAATAAAATAAAAAGAACCGGAAAGTGTAAATAAAATACGCGAGGATGTTATTCATCGCGATATAATCTTGCGCGAGGGAAAAAAAACAAACACAAAAAAAATGAATATACTTTCAACACATCGCCATCATTGCAAACATTCATGTACAATTAATGCAAGAATCTATGTTTCCTCTGAGCCCACTTCAGCCCCTTCTCAGCAAAAAAGACGTTCCCTCAAGGTAAATAAAACAAAAAATATACATCACCATCACATCATTTCCATCCCGCTCCAAAAAAAAAGAGTAAAAGAAAAAAAGCCGTTTGCGTCGCACGCTTTTATCTCCTCCCCAAATTTAAATTTATTTTGACATGTGCCATTTTCTTAGGCGATTTATCCGCACTCAGGAATTAAACACTTTGTCTCCCATATTTATTGCATATTCAAACAATAAAAAATGACACTTGCTTAAAAGATATTTATATTTCGCGCGCTCCCTCTTCCTCACTCATGTTTCGCTTTAAAATTGCAAGCACTAAAGCCAGCTTTATTACCGCTTTATTTCAAAATACTGGTATTCGTTCTTCTTTTCTTTCTTTTTTTTTACAAGACATCAGATCATAAACCGCAGCACGCGATGTTGTTTTTTGTTTGTTTTCGCCGCGACCGTAATTCCTCCCTGAAATATTTGCATTACGTGTACAGAGTTTACGGCTGCTCTGTGTTTTCAGATCGTACAAATTTACAAGCAATTACATGAAGAGTACCGCAGGTACTTTATTCCAGTTAAGAACGTTGTAAACTTTATAATCAAATCTTCCGAAAATTCGTAATTATTATGTAATTACACTTTTTTCTGAATTTTTGTCTTTAAAACTATTCAGATTGTTAATTTATATTATTTAGAATGTACTTATTGTATTTTTTAAGTTTTGCATAATTATTGTTATTAACATTATTATTAATTTGAAAATACTTTTTTATTAATTAAAAGTAAATATTGATTAGTCTGATTATACTGATGATGATGGTTGTCAAAACACAACGCAGTAAACACTCTGTTTAGCGACAATGGAAATTCACTTTCGGTTGTTTTAGGGGCAAAACACCAGAGGCATTCCGATTCTCTGGAGCGGAAAAGGAAACATAACAGTGAATTTCGGGCATCTGCAGACCCGTCAAATGCAAACTCCCCCGACCACACACATCAAAAACAATTCACCTACCTACCAGCAATCAATACCAAACACTCAATTATCTACAAAATTAACGTAATTATCATATCTATATTATTTCATCATAGCAAATACTAAAGATTTACGGGCCGAAAAACATTAGTAGAAGTTACATTTTTGTTTTATTTTTAAATTATTGTATGAAAATGTTTGATTTTAGTTTTTTTTTAATTGTTGCAATAAAAATTATTAGTTTTGTTTTAATTAATCACAATATATAGGATCGTTCAAAGTTTAAAAATGAACAATTTGAGAGCACCAATCAACATTTCTGACAAGCTATGGAGTTTTCATTGTGAAAAGCTTTTCAGAAGCAATAAACGCAAGAAGATGGTGATCTGGAGGGAAATGTACCTAAGACACAACTATGAACATCTAGAGCAGCGGTCGGGGAAACGGGGTAAATTTCCCAAAATGGGATAAAAATGTTTTTTTTTTGGGTAATAGGGAAATTTTTCTAATTTTATTTTACCAAACTCAGATAGCGGTTCTCTGACTACTTTCCAGATCTTGATGTACAAACTGTAAATTGGGTAATGTGAAATTACTAACATACCAGAAGAACCTCCAGGTTTGGCAGAGGCAATTCTTGAACTTCGATCCAATACTGAAGCACGTATTCAATTTGAGACCAAAGCAAATCTGTCGTCTTTTTGGTTGTCAAAGGCCGAAGACTGTATTCAAATTGCTCTTACATCAAAAAGTCCCAATTTTGAAGTAATTATATCAAACATGAAGCAACATCATTTTTCCAAAACCAGAATTTTTGTTTGTTCCAATTTAAAAAATTTATTTTGTTTTTCTATACATACTTACTATTTTCATGTAACTTTTTTTTATAAATATGTAAATGTAAATTAATTCAATAAATAATGTTTATTTAAAATTTTGTTTTCTTTTCAGAATGGGGGGGTAATATCGACTTACGCAAAAATATTTTGGGGTAATGGTTAAAAAAAAGTTCCCCGACCGATGATCTAGAGGGCGCTGGATAATGAGGTGTCAGCGAGCCAGCAAAGCTAGAATACGTTAATACTGCGGTGAAGCCACAACAAAAAGTCGCCAGGAAGCCGATGAACTAAATTAAAAAGAAAATCAGTGTTGATACGAAGAAGCCTTATGTCAAGCCGGCCATGCGACGGTGTATGAAAGACTAGTGTAGCCGCAATGATCTTACAACCTAGTCAGAAAACCGAAACAACTTCCTCTCAAGGTTCCCAATCTTCGAAAAATGTACCATTCGTGAGGAGAACGTTAATGATGATGAATATAAAGAAATAAGCTTAAAACATTGTCGCAGTATTTTCTGACTTAAAGATCATTAAAATATTGAGTTAACTCATATGTATTTATTTAAATTTACATTAACGATTTCAGAAGCTTATTAGGATATTCTAGTTTTATTTGCATTAAACGAGATAAGCTTGCCAGAAGTTCTTATTCAGTATAAATCAAATGTTTCAACTATTGTACAAATATTCAAAGCAAAATCAAAAATCGTTCCAATTTCTACATATTTCGAACTCCATATGAGTTTTTAATGATTTATTAAGTCAAACTGAAGGTACATTTCAATCATCTCTGTCACAGACTACAAACGCGAATACTATGCGCATTATGATACCTTGTATATTTATTGTATGGTTCTATATAGACGTTACAGATATACATACTGCTTATACATTGTCCATTTGACAGCTATAATTAAGCAATTGGTAAATGTTTTATTTGTGTTAAGATTATAAAATGTAAAATGAATCCCGTGTATATGGTGAATTGGTATAAAAGTTTTCTTTTCATCATCATGTGATCCACTCTGTATATATATTTATATAGAAATAAAACGGCGAAGGAATGTTATGTAAGAAAGAGGCGACGGCGCGCGAATGGATTGGGCGGAATGCGAGGAAGGAAGTAATAAAAGAGATCATAGCGGCGTTATGTAATAGGAGGGGAAAAAATATAAAGCTCGCGGAATGTCCGGTAAATTCCGGTCGGACGGTCGGGATGTAGTGTGGGTGTGTGTTTGGCGAGACCCATTCTGTAGAGGGGTGGAAAGGACGGGCGGTCGGTCAGAGGATGGATGAGCCTGGGGGATTCCGCTGTCCCGCA
Source organism: Nicrophorus vespilloides (assembly GCF_001412225.1). Lineage (NCBI taxonomy): Eukaryota > Metazoa > Arthropoda > Insecta > Coleoptera > Silphidae > Nicrophorus > Nicrophorus vespilloides. The sequence continues at coordinate 124,662 of NW_017097343.1, read as the reverse complement.
AAAGAGCGCCCCAGCTCGTGTCTCGGGCGCTCGCACACCTCCATTTCCTCCGCCTGCGCCAACCCCCCGCGCCTCCCCTGACAAACGATCCGGACTAATTCTTCCATCCAAATCACACGCACTATTTATTGCCGGGACCGCATCGAAATCCCAGGCGATCAATCACAGAACGGCACCGCTTTTAATTTTCCCTCACACCCCCCCAGCATTCCGCTAATTTGAAATCATTAGAAGGGTCGAACGGCCTCGCCTCGTATAAGGGCTCCACTATATGTCTGCGCGCACGCCGCTCCAGGATGGGATATCAGTATAATTCATCCAGCCGCGCGTCCGGAACTATATCATATTTCCCTTCCGTGTAAGGTGAGAGCCTTTAAAGTTTCGAAGTCACGTTTCCAACTTCTGGAGGGCGGAAAAGAGAGGGAGACTTCCTTCATCCCTCCACCCAAAAGCGCTACCACCGCAGTGGAGGAAGGGACAGAACGGACGCAAGCAGGCAGCGACTGTCACTTTCCAACTCGTGCTGCCCTGTATATCCTCTTATTTATAACCGCATTCCAAGTATTCGCATTATAAATCCATCAGGAATGCATTTCCGAACGGCGCGGATTTTAATCAAAAGTTCGCCACCGCCGCCCAAGAAATAACGCGCCCTAATTTCATTATGATTCCACGAATTTGCGCTCAGCTTACTTAGTTACGCCCCGCATCATCCTTGTTTACTCGCCCTAATAAATCGCTTCTTCTCTTCCTAACTTTCTTATCTCTCACTCTTTTCATTCTTCTGATTATTATTTCTCTCTGATTATCTATATACCTTCTTTACACTTAGTAGATAATTCTGCTTCTCCAACTTTCCTCAATCTAGTGACCTCTAGTTAACACAAAGGTGGACTTATCTACTTCATAAATTGATAATAATATGCTATATCTATTCTAAACATTAAATACTTCAAAGACAAATAACATAAAAATGACTATATTTATTTAATAGAAAAATGCCTCAATAACAACATTAAATTAATTAATTAATTATTAGATTTAGGTATAAAGTCAAGAAGATATCATCCATTCTCTGACATCAAGCTCAAATTGGATATTTTTATTTTTTCAAAAGATTTAAAAATACCTGCACTTCCCCCATAGAAATGAAATTATTTTTCCCCTGTTCACAAATTTCTCATGTTACCTTAAATAAATCAAGCAATAAAACAATACACCTTGAAATTCTTGATTATCTCAACTGTAATTTCAGTTCTTTTTACAAAAATTTAATATACAAAATTAAATCAAAATCTTTCAACCCCTGACGTACCCCTTTATACATGCATCTGCTTCCCTGTCATTTTACATTACTTATTATTTTTCTTATTGGAATTATTAATATCAAAATGAAAAAAAAAAATAGAAAAACGCTCGGTTTTTTACCATAGACAATTGGAAATTAAATCAATACACTTCGCATATTATAATTAGTTTAGTATAGAATATATTAATTATAACCTTCCTATCTGAAATTACGTCAATTTATATTGTCAATACCCGGCGCATCCACCCGTTCATTATAATGAATTTCACTGCATTAATTTATTTTTTGATGCGAAAATTCTGTACGAGAATATCAGATTGTCCTTTAAAACCTCATTTGAATAAAATCACTGCTAGTGAAAGTGTCAAAGAAAATTTTTCAACATCAAAAAAATCTCAGTCAAGAATTAGGCATTTCTAGATGCTCTTTTCAACTAATTTTGACGAAAGATTTACATTTGTTTGCTTACAAGGTTCATTTAACAGAAGCAATAGAACCATAAGATCAAGTCAACGGGATAGAGTGTACATCAATAAACCACAAATATTTATATTAATAGATTATAAAATGAATTAAATTAAATTTTCTGTTGATTTGTTTTATAATTTTCTTGACATTAGTTATTTTCTTTATATTCATTGATGTAGTTGTCAATAAAATATTTCAAATTTTGTAAAGAAATTATAATTTATTCTGCAGATTCTAAATCTAAATATAAAAAAAAATTATAGAAATATTTAACCCAAATCAGGGCCAATAATAAATGTAAATCAATAAATAATATGAAAATTGCAAAAATATACAAAATGTGTATATTTTTTTATGGAAATACATTCGTTTTAAATAAATATTCAATCGGCGTGGAATAAAATGCCTTATATATGTGTGTGTGCTGTATATGGATGGGGTTAAACGTTGGGGTCGGATGTGTCGATGAAGAAAGAGAAGAAAAGAGGGGAAAAGCGAACAAACAGAAATAAAAAGAAGCGAGGAAGTGAAAGAAGAAATAAGTGGGCGATGCCGAGTGGAGTAATGGAGAGCAGGAGGTCTCTGAGGAAAACAAACATCGGGGATGACGACGGTTTTGCGGGGTGAAGGAGAGAGGCCCGAATTGGATGGGTGGATTTCTTGTTGGGGTGGCACGAGGGGGGTCAATCCGAACGATGAATCAAGACGACAAAATATCGTCCAGACTTTATCCACTAAACCACTTAACGTTCAAGGCAAGTTAATATCATAATGGAGCAGACGCTCCCCATTAATTGCATCCCCTTTAGAGCACTACACACACACACACATATATAGTATAGCATTATATAAAAAGAAATGAAATAAAAATGCGAAAATAGCCGTTTGGGATTTCAACGAAAAGAACGAGAAATTTAAATTTGATAAAAGGGAATGCAAGGTAAAAATGTAGTATTTTATCTTTCGGTGAAAAAGTCAATATGCATTGCGTTAGTGAGGAAAGTGAACACAGGTGAGTGTATGGCTGGGTGGGTGGATGAGTGCTATTTGTTACCGCGGTGGAAAATCGCCTCCGGGAACTCAAATAATATGCATTTCGTTCCGGCTTTCAACTTCTTTTTTTTTATTTTTTTTTATTCAAAGCCCTTTTCTTGTACTTTTTTTTTAAATGCATCCAACCCTTTTCTAAAGCCAAAGGATTTAATGTTGTTTTTACAACATCACTAACTTTGTTTTCCAATTAGTAAATAATAAAAGCATGACGCAATAACAACTTTGCTTCCTGTAATTAGTTAACAAAATTAGATTAAATTTTAGAACAAAACAGAAAATATATATTACTATTTTTTGTACGCATCTAAGCCTATTCTAAAGCTAAATAATTAATGACGTATTTACAAGATTAATTATAATGTTAAAGCAGATTTTGAAACAAAACAGAAAGAATTTAAATACTTTTACTTTTTATAATCTGAAATAGTTTTAAAATATCGAAAATAATCCATTAACTAAACAATATAATTATCAAATCAATATATTTTAATTAAAAGCTTTGTATAATAATGTTGGTATTTATTATTGCGATTATTTATTATTATAAATAGAATAATAGAATGAAAATTATTTAATAGTAAGCTTAATCCAAAATATGTTCATACGATTTACATATTTATTATTTCCAATACAGTGGAAAATATTTATTACTTTAATAAGTTTTATAAAAAATAACAATTAATATAATTACATTTGTTCAATCTGAATATTGTTACAATCTGATTTTGATTCGGACTTATGTTAATAATACTTTTACAAAAGGAAAACACTCCGTTTCAGCGAACAATCTAATTTTGCAATTCAATACGTTTTAATTAAAATCCGAATTATTATTTCCGTTTGAGTTTTTTTTATTAATTAACAACATTTCAAAGCTCGCCTTTTGAAATATAATTAATCTTGATGAAGCACAAACGCGACGATTGATTAGCTCTGATTAAATATGTTCAATGGATTTTAAATCTTATACGCAAATTCGCATTACAAAATTTAAAGCTAATAATTATAATAAAATAGCAGTTTTTTAATTATTATATTTCTGTTAGTAATTAAAAGAATATAACAATTATTTTATCAAAAAATGCATATAAGAAGGCCAATTCTTAAAATATACTAAAAATTTCGAGTTAATCTATAAAATTCAAAAATCTTATCAAAGTTTTTTTATGAAAAATATTGAAATATTTTTAAAATAATTGCCAAAATAAAGATAAATATCAGTAAATGGTTTTGACTATTGACATATTGAAGAAAATTTGAAAACTATGATTTTATTTTAAAAAAGGTAAAAACTTTTAATGTTTCTTCCTTTACTTTGAAAGATTATAACATGTGAACAGTAAATAACATAAATCTGGTAATAGGATTGTTGAAAATGCCATTATTTTTGTTTATACTTTCAATATTGAATAGTCTAATTAGTATTTCTGTCATAATTAAATAAGATGTGAAATAGGAAAATAATCAAAAAATATTTCGAATTAATTTGTGAAATTATTAACAATATTTTATAAGTAAAATATTTGATAGGAATTCTTTATAAATTGTTTTCGCTATAGCTTTCAATGATATAATTCAATTTTCTTGTGAATCAAATTCCATCAGAGATTTTTCAAACACAACAATAACAGGGGAATTCCCATTTGGACAAATGCCTTCGTCCTAGCGCGCATTTCGCCCCCTTTTTTTTCGTCACTTTATTTCCTCTACTTCCTTGATACGTTTCTCCTATGTATTTTTTCGCTCTCCTCGTTATTCCGTCCGATCCCCCCAAGTTTTCCTTGTATGAAGTTTGGATCCTCGGGGAAATTGAACTAATACAACGAGCTTCATTAGCTGAAATAACACGCGGCAGTTGCTCTGTTTACATTTCGATACTCTCTCTCTCTCTCTATACATGCTGCACGAACCCTGAATTCTTACCTAGAATTTAATAAACTGGATATTGCACAGTAAAACGTTACAATTGTGTGCTGAACTTTCTCCCTTTCTCTCGTTCGTTCAGGAAAATGGGGGGACCAAAACTACTGTACCATTAAAGCGAACATCGTGCCCCAATTAAAACCGAATCACATGTACGTTCGATAAAACTTAGAAACCGTTATAATTCCATTACGCCAATTGAATAATTCCATTAGGGGATCGCCGATTAATTAATCGTTTATTATTGGTTTCGGGGATTCGGGTTTTGTCATTTCAAAATGCGATTTATTACTGAATTTCTGAAGCTCTGAACTCGGAGAGACGTGCCGGAGATACGTAGGGAGGAGGCAAAAAAAAAATGTTACCGGCAAATGGTACGATTTCATTAAGGTTTATCTTTGAAGAGCTCGAGTGCGCCTTTGGGAATTTAAAGGAGATTTAAATGAATTTATAACAATCAGCGAGAGCCGAATTGGGTTCTTCGCTATGGGAAGGTAAGGAACAAAAGGAGCAATTTCAAATATCCACACGGGCTAATACAAATTTGATTATGAAGCATAATTGAAGATCGGATTATTGGGGGTACCCGTATAACATATTATTGTATTATCGCAATATTGTTCTCAAAAGTCTTAAAAGAAATTAATTTAAGGGAATTTTCTGTATTATAATTAAATGATTTTCTGAAATTGCTTACCTTGGAGGGACAAAAGGACAAAATTTTTATTTCACGAATATAAGTAAATAAATACAAATTTAATTTAGTCAAACAAAATATAATATTACAACCTGAAAAGAAAAATTATACTTAAAATATCTAAATTTCCTTTGTCAACTGCAGCTATTATCCAATTCAGTGTTGCCTTTAAGATCTGATACTATCGCGTTCTATACTGGACGACTTCACCTTGGACCTCCTCATACCAATTTCCTCATTTTTCTTGTCTACTCTTGACGATATCCTTGATATTCAAGGCAATATCTTTCAGCCCTTGACCCGACCTCACCTAAAATCCATTCTAAGATTCATATTATCTTGGATATTGTATTTGCTTTCAAACGTAGGCTTCACTTCATTTTCCTTGCTTAAATTTGTTGGCTTCTTCTTCGATCCCGACTCACTTACACTGGAGAATTCCTCGCCAAAGCATTCTTCCATTAATTTTAAATATCTAGTGTTCTTAATGTCTTTCTTTACACGTTACTTTGTTAAGTTCAATCAAATCCTCGCCAAAGATTTCTTCCATCAATTTTTTATATTTCATCTTTTTATCCTTCTTATCACAGATGTTACGCTTCTTTTTATCATTGGTAAGTTCATACAGATCCTACCCAAGCATTCCACCATCAAATTTTTCTTATCACTGATGTTACTCTTTTCCTCATGCTTGTTAAGATCAGACAAATCTTCACCAAAGCATTCTTCCATCCATTATATTTTTGTACTTCTTCTTGGTTTCAACTTTCTTTTGTTCTGTTTTCTTATTACTTTTCTGTGGTGTGCTTTTATCCACAGAACAATTCTAGAATGTTTTGCTACTAGTAACTTTGATGTTAGGATTCGCTAAATATTTCTTTTCCTTGGCACTAGAACTTTCACCGAGTTTGTTAATAATACTGATTCCCGCTTTATTATTAATTCCATCATCCAGAATCTCCTGATCTTCTGGTTTTAGCTGTGGATGTATTTTACTCTTCCCACTATTACCACATTTCAAAGATGACTTTACAACAACTTTTAAATAACACATTTTGTTTGTAAGTAAGTTTACATTGCTGCTGATGCTTTGTTTCAAATTGAAGAAATGTGGAATAAAATTACTAGAAACATCCAAGAGATTTAGAAAATGTTTTAAATAAATCGTATTTAGTAATAAATTTACCGGCGGAAAGTGTACAGTCTAAATTGGGATCAATAAAAATGAGTAAATTAATAATGAGTAATGAAAACATATGTACTTAAAATAGAAGAATTGTATTTAAAAAGTAGATTTGCGAATAAATTTAATGAAAGTACAAATGTATCAAATATTGATTCGATTTGAGTAAATTCGATTGAAAGAAACGTAGAATATTATTAATAATTCAATACAAACTTTTGCCAGCATGTTCAAGATTTCATTACGTAACTTTATTGCTCTACATCTTGCAGGGTTATTCCCACCGTGATTCAGCACTTTGGTTTATATAAATTTCCGTCGTAAACGCGTAATGCGGAAATAAATGGCATTTATAAATGCACACTATTTTCCCTTGCACGGAAATGGGGGCTGCTACGGGTTGTTTATGGCGTTAAGCTTAAGTAAGAGGCGGCCAAACTTCTAGTTTTTTTTTATTAATATTTGTATTTTACGGCCTGTTTAATTGCCGAAACTTTTCTCTCACTTAATAATAATTTTTACGCGATTCCGCAAACGGCTTTTAACGGACTTAATGTAAGCATACACCGCGAAACGAAAGAGGGCAGCATCGATTTACTTCCACCCTTCGCTCGCTTTTAATTTATTTATAACGCACAAGCAAAAAAAAAGCGTTTAATGCTCGCAAATGAAACGAAAAAAGGAAGTATATAGAACGTGCAGGAATTGGGAGAAAAGCTGAGGCCCCCTCAATTCCATTCGGATTATTTATATTTCCAACTGACGTTCGTCAATAGTAATCTCGATGATTTATGGGACTAGATTATTCCGCGAAAAGAACAAATATTATACCAAAAAGTGGAGCGCTTCTGGTATATAGCTTCGAAGGTCCATCGATCCTTCCTCCATCTCTCTCTAGCTCGAGTGTTTCTTTTTTTTGCTACCGAAAGTTTCTCCTATAATTGTCTGATTAAATGACGTACAAACCGTAACATTAATAAGAGCAACTTGGCCCATTACGACCTCCGAAATCTGTTCAAACCCCGTAAACGGTGAATCATAATAATGCATATTTTGTAATGGATACCCAGATTTCGGCCACCCCATGTAGCCCAGAGCAACTGAGAGTTTAGTCTAGCCCATAAATCAGCACACATACAGAGGCCCCAGGGCGGGAGAAAACGATTAACGCCGCCACCACTGCCGCCACCCCAACCTCTTCCTCCTCTTCGCCGCTGCACAACGTAAAACTGTTGGATTTTATTCACGGCCCTTTTAACGGCCATCGGAAGTCGGGCAGAGGAGGAAAAACGAGGAGGCGATCCCCAATTTTCAGTGTTAATTCAGAAACTTGCGTAATTTGATAAATCCTGGTGGTATTATTTAGAGCTTCTCTAGCGATGATAAAAAAATGAATGTGCAGCAACAAAGAGCAAACTTCGTAACGTTCAATTATTTCGCATTAATTCGCAGACATTAATGGAACAAAACTTATTGTCATTTGCAACCACGACGAAGCGCGAAGAAGTTGTTACATTATACCCACGCATTATTGTAAGCTCGATGATAATTATACTTTTCTAAAGAACTGTTTTAACAAAGATATATTGTATTAATTTCATTTTTATAAAAGAATTTAAAAAATCTGTCTATTATGATTGTCGAAGATTTGTATAACTTAAAATTTGTAATCCAATTATAAAGGATTTTTAAAAGATAACATTTACCAACTTGAATTATAAAGAATTTCATACGATTTGCTAAATAATAACTTTCAAAAATTCTAAAAATCGCTCTATTACAAATGTATTATTATTGCAGTTCATTTCATTAGAAACGTCAACATTTTCTTCAAAACATGTCTGGAAAACAAGAAATGGAATCAGTTATATATTTTAAACTTAAATATTTCTCTCCTTTATTATTTCCAATTCCACGTTGAAAGTTCATCAACAATTATTTTGATACTTATAAATTACATCAGATGAGTTCAAAAACTTGAAAATAAAAAATTACTTATTGGTCTTAATTTAGATCATAAACCTATTGACTCTAACTAATAGAAAATCTTGTAGAGTTTTAGTAATTTCTCATTCATTTCACAAAGAAATATAAATATTTTACATTTTATAGCGAAAAACAATTAATTTTGATTATTTACAAATGTTAAATGTAAATGATAATTCAATTATATAATTTTGACACTTATAAACTATTTCAGATGATTAAAACTTATTATGTAATCTTTTTTGGATATACAAGTTTGTCTATTAATTAAGTGATGGTTTATAATTGATTTATGAGTAAACATTAATAGAATTTTACTACGAAAATTTAATAATACACATCGGACATACGCTTATAAATGGTCAATGTTATACATGCAATTCAGCTGTTGCACATAATTAAATTCCTCGACTACGCGAATATTCTAATATGATGCAAGAGGTATTCTGCTACATGCCATTCATTGCTCAATCCACTTATACATACATTTACACCACTGCCCATGTTAATTATGTTGATGTATAGAGTACATTTTAGTACAGAATGTTGAGTTATACCTGAAAATTAAATTAAAAATTAGAAACAAATCAAAATTTCCATATTGCAAATAAAATTTCCATTTTACATCTTATATTTAGTTATACCAACCACTATTGTAATAATTGTTATTATTAATATAGTGTATTAACGAACTAGAGACATCTACGGCGTCTCTAAGTCGCATTATTATATAAACATAAACATTAGCATAAAGGAATCTCTACCGTGATTCCAGTTCTATACACTTTTTTCTTATAATAAACAAAACCACCAATGCCGAATCCCGTGTTAACACTTAATCATCAATGCATACAAACCCTACTCCCAATCACAACTCCCATCCCGTATTAATAAGAATTAACTTTGTAAGTAGAATAAGTATTTATAATCAGTCTCAGTAAAACACTTAAATACTAATAAAATCTCAGCAGAACCTTTGAGGACAAGCAAAATCTCATTAAAACCTAAAACGAGCATAGTCTTAGTCAATCTTTTAAAGTATCTACATTAAAACCAATTGAATTATTTAATTCCTATAACTGAGACTCCGCAACGACAACACCAGACAATTCCATTGTGTCCAGAATTCCATTCTGAGAAACGGCAATTGTTTTTATATATAAAAAATTGTTTAAATTTAGCTGAAAATCAAATATTTTTTAATTGTTATTTTTATAGAATAAGTATGATGATTAAAAAATGTGTAAAGAAAGCTAAAAATGTTAGGAAATACTAAAATTTTATATAAAAAATATTATTATTTAAAAGTTCAAAGCATTTCGTATTTATTTACAATTGAAATTTATCAATATTTAGAAGTAATCTTTGAAGAAATCCTAAGAATTGAGAAAAACTTGATGAAATATTATCTTCATAAAATTATTATTATCGATCATATTATGAAAATGTTTTGATTTATTTATAATTGAAATTAATCAAAATTTAGTAGTAATTTTATAATTTCTTAAGAAATACAAAAAAATTATGAAAAATTGTTATTTTCATATAAAAAAAATATATTTATCGATGATTTGAAAACGTTCCGTTTTTATTGCAGCCAATAATGTAAATAACAATTCTGTCCATAAATATGAAAATCGCTGCATGATCTCTTCCACAATTCCGTTTATAATATACACATATACAGAGATAGCTTTATTTTTTCGCAGGACGTTGCATAATAAATCCAGATGGATAGATAAATGCGTGCAATAAATATACCGAAAATTTCGATCGGCGCATCCGCTTTTCCGGTTTCGATTGTAAATAAAGTTTATCTTCGTATTTTTTTGTTTGTTTCGGCGATAAATTCCGCATGTCTATCGCGTCTTATACGTAGATTCAATTTGCAATAAAACTAAGCCTTTATCTGACGACAGGGACCGAATCAGGACCATGCACACAGGACGAAGCAAAAAAAAAATACTACAGAAAATGAAATAAATCAGTTTTAACATTATTCTACAGATAAAAAAAATATCTTCTTAAGCTTAAAAAATGGTAATAGTTTTGTCGAAGTCGGATGATATGTTTTCTCTATTTGTATTCGGTTCTTGTAAATATCTGGGGCGGCTAATAGAAAAAGTTGCCTACGGCCCATTTGCAGTTTCGCTTCTTTTGTTTCACGGGATGAAATAGGGCGGATATAAATCCTGGATAGATTTCGCACGTTGTCATGGGGTTGTAAGTCCGTGTCAAGTTTGCTTTTCTCTTCGCATCGGACTGAAAATAATAATAATAAAAAAAAAAGAATGTAGGATGAAAACAAGCGAATTTCATAACGTGTAGAATTACAAGCCTCCGGCGAGGATTTGCTCCAGTTGATTAAACGTGGCATTAAATTCAAATCAATCCGGTCGACCTTTTTTTAATTTTGTTTTTCTGCTGTTGTGGGGAAGGTAAGTAAGAAAGTAAGGACCTTTTTCCATCGATTCGTGGACAGTAAAGGAAAAAAAATACGAATACACAGTAAAATGTTCGTTTTAAATGTAAAAAAGCCTTGTTCGTCTGCCGTCCACGACGAGTGGTAAAAAGGCGAGTGGGTGGCGGTGCAGCGCGGTCGTTTTTTTTTCCGTCCCGAAGAAAACGCAAACAACATTTATCACAGTCGTTCAGCTTCCGAGCACTCGCCGCTTTTCCGGAAATATGTCCCCGGCGCGCAGTTAATTCATCGGACTTCCGGGTAAAAGGTAAAGCCGCAAATCCAGCTACGACCGCCGCCGCCGCCTCCGACTCTAAAGCTGCCTCCGCAACGGCTAAATGTTAATTATATTTGCTCTCGCGGAAACTCACCGAATTCATTACTTACTGCAAACAATTGATTAACGTGTGACGATTTCAACACTTCCGGTCTTGCAACATCTACACATTTTTGCTTTCGGGTTTAACGATTTTCTTAGGCAAATGAAGACGTTGGAGCTGGTGATATGGGGAGCGGGTCCAATCCAATTTCCGGAAGGCGCTGACCTGAGGAAATCCACGGTAAACTGGAGACGCCGATAACATTCGTGAGGTGGGTAATCTCCGAATCAAAATCCAGTTACCGCGCAAACTTCGTATCAAACGCAATTTGCGACATAATCTTGTTACTAGAAATACGTTGAATCCTTAAATTAACATATTTGAAACTTTAGTTAATAATAATTTAATTGGATTCATTGAATCATCAAACAAATAATTATATTTTAATATACATATTTACAATCAAATTAATTACATTTTGTCATTTTGTGGCAATAAAAATGTATAATACATAATTTGGAAATAATCGTATTATTTGAAATTTATTGGACAAATTAGTATATTTGAGAATTAAGTTAATAATAATGTATCTAAATTTGTCAAATCTAATCTAGATTTATAAATTATTTCTGTTTAATTATGATTTTGTAACATCGTTAATCCCGTGGCGTCTGAGAGACTCCGTTAAATATGATATATATTCTACGTTTACGTTTTATACTTTAAATATCATTAATCTAATTGTTTTCTAATAATTAACCATTAACAATAAAATCTCACCTATCTAATGTAGTGATTCTCAAAGTGTGGGTCGCGACAGATCAATCCTGGTTATTTTTCTACACATACCCTTTCTTCGAGGGGTCGCAGAAACTTTTTATGTCCAAAACGGGGTCGTGAACCTAAAAGTTTGAGAATCACTGATCTAATGTAATCATTAATTAAATTTAATACAAATTTAGTTGATAGACACAAAATGTTAAATTTGTATATTGAAAATCAATATTTCCCTTACACATTCTTATTATCAATTAACAAAGTGATTTTTTTTGTTACAAAAAACTCACAACATTTTTAGAAATAATTTCATATATATATTCAAACAAATTTACATTTATTCAAGATATATTTAAGGTCATTGAAACATTTAGTTTGACCGCAGTCTTTCTGTCCAAATAATTTATATAGTTTTTTTTTGTAGTTTGATATATTTATTCGTATTATTTTTCACTCCGTTAAGCTTAAACATAAATAAAAACATAAAATTGATTTATTTATGAAAAACAAAACATTGCATATAATAATTTAAGTTGATTAACTAGTGGTTTTAATGGATACATACAGGAATTATTTTACAGAAAAGATACATGTTGACATTTTTATTATATGATTATGCTAATTTAATTATACGAACAAACCAAGTCTCATTGCATTTCCACATTAATGCAAATAAAATTAATTAAATTTATTTCATTATTCAAAAATATTATAATCAATATTTAATATTAATAATTATGACGATTATTATTGATGTAAGATTTACTTAATTTGAAGCAAAAGTCCAATATCTTTATTTGTAGATGAAAAATTTGACTAGAAATTATTGTTGTTTAAAAAAACCATAATAAATTATATTACATTTCTTAAAATATAGTAAAAACAAATCAGATATAAACATAAGCTAAAATTAAGTATTTAGTAAATGATGAAAAAAGCAATCACTACTAAAAATTATACAAATTGGAATACTGTCGAAATTATTGGAATGTGTAAGGCAATCGATAAGAAAGCGTATGGATAAATTCAATTAAAGTTGAAAGAGGATTTTCGTTTTACTTTCCATAAAAAGCGTGCGATCCGCAAAGAGGATGTCGTCGTCGGTTTCAATGTTTTATTTATATTGGGCATAAACCGCAGTTCGTTGATTCGCACTTCCGGTTCCGGTATCGTTGCCGTGTGCTTCTCCACCCAATCCCCCCATTTTCATTGTACTCTTTTTGGGATTCCTTCGTATTTAAATATTTTATTTTGAGACAATAAATCCGGTTCCGAAGCTGATGTTTTCCGTCCGAAGAACCTGCGGTGGGGAAGAAGCATCGATTTGAATTTTAAATTTACGCCCTTTCGAAGAGGGAGCGAGCGCGTGAAAAGCAGTCAGAGAAAAAGAATAAGACTAGCGAAAAAAAAAACGGGATGGTACGTCAGAAAAAGAAGGTGGAAGAAATGTAGAAAGCGAGGAGAAGAAAAATCCGGCTTTCGTATGAAACACACGAAGCAGCAGCCCTTTTCATTTCACTGTGCGAAATAAAGAAACGGGGGGGCTCACTTTAAAATTTTTACATATCACAACACGATCCTTAAGAGCAAACATACAAAGGGATTACACGGAGGGTTCGCCTCGGGGAGGGTTCCCAAAAATACAGGCAAAGAAAAGAAGGAGAAACCAAAGAAAAAAAAGTGGGCCGGTCCGTGATTAATGGACGTTTCGGCGACTGCCCGAAAAGTTTTCCGCGGAAAGTTTTTCGCCTCCCCCAAACTAGAAGAGGAGGGAAAATATGCACGGCGCGGCAGAAAAGAAACTAGCATTAAAATGATTTATTAAATTGCGATTTTCGGGGCGTTTAATTGTTTCGTAATTGCGCGGAAATGGTTTACTGATTGTCTTTTGCAGGAATCGTGTTCGCATCTTTATATATATTCAGTGCAGGGTGTGGAAAACGCTATTTCGGTGTATGTATGTTCCTCTATCGGAAGAAGTGGTGGGGTGCTGCGAAGAAGATTGATGCGAGTCGTGGGGGTGTGTTGGAGGTGTGTTTTCTTGGAGGGTGATGGGAGAGGATTTCGGGATGGAATTTGCTGCCGACCCCCTTCGGCCCGGGCAAAAAGTAAATAAATAACAACATGTGTATGAAATTTTTCGGAATCACGTCTTATAATGGACGATAAATCATCCGGCTCGGAAATATTTTTGATACGAGAGCTGTATTACATTTTCCAGACGATCAAAAAATAAAAACGAAATATTTTTTTCTTATTAGTTAATAAAAAAAAATTGTCTTACACATAACATAAAAAACAAGTATATTTATATAAGAGATTCAGCAAAGAAGCAAATTTGTATAGTTATTAATTCAATTTTAGATTAAATACGAAAGTTTTAGAAAAAGCATCAACTTTCAGTCGATAAACGAAAAAAAGTAAAAAACCTATTAATTAGTTAATTCTTTAATATATTAAATAAAACTAATTATCTATTATAAATTTGTACAGCCTCAGCTAAAAATACAAGCTATGTTATATCAAATTTCAATAAAAAATTAACAAATTTTTTTATGAGAATAATAAATGTAATTACTTATGAATTAATTAAATTAATTATTAAATGTATTCACTTAATTAACACATATATGCTGGCACATCTACATCGAATTAGTAGCATGTAATGTTAGCAGAGAACAGAGCAGACCTAATTCGTAAATAAAAGCATCAAGTTTAAGTTATATAAAATTAAGTTTAGCAGAATGTGAAACACAGAGGGAGAACTTTATGCAACTTATGATAATTATATTTCGCATTACGCTGATGCGAAACTTGGGCATTTTAAAACTCGTTACATATACCAAATTTTAACGAAAGAAGTTATAGAATGAAAAAATAAAACGACTTCTTGCATAAAACATAAAAATTTATGTGCATGTTTAAATGAAATTATATATAATGAACAAAGCTTAACCACATAAAGCATGAAATAATAAAATATTAATAATTTTGAGTACATTGAATACTTTCCTCGTAGTATTTTAGTAGAATTATATTTGATTGTATTTATAAATAGTTATTACTTACTACTTAAACAAATTAGTCTTAGTTATGTAGTTTTCATTAAATTTCAAACTATTCTATTTAAATCGTGGATTTACACATTGTCAAATTCGATTCAAATATTTATGTTTTTATTTCGTGATAGATTTATTGGGAATTGCAAATGTAAATCATAAATTATTAAATTTATATTTATTTAAAAATATGATGTAGACTATAACTTTGATGATGGACGTAAGAAGAACACAACAATCTTATAAGTAAGCATAAAACTTATATAAAAAATCATCTTTTATAGTTGGCTTTGTCTCTGATGTCCCATAATTTCGAGGAAAGTAAAACGAAGGGAATAATTTATCAGCGTGTTTTGATACTGAAAATAAGAGAAAAAAATAAATAAACAATGTCCATGTTGACATGTCCATAAATTCCAGCTTTCTTTCGTCCTTTTTCCATCCTCATCCTTTACCTCACCAACACCCCCTGTCGTTGTTTTGCAATGCGAATCGTCATGGCAACAACAATACGTCACTTCCGTTCGGTTTTTGGGTCCTTTTATTGCCACCGTCCATCGTCATCCACCGATTTCCTCTCCTCCCAGCATGAATAATAATTTATAAATTTTCTTACCAAAAAGTTTAATTTCAGGAAAAATAATGTATTTTCCGGGTAGCCCGAGCTGCGTCAATATAAATTTCGACCCTTTCGAATATAATGCGATAAATTAAACTTTTTTAATATATGCACGTGAGGAAGATGAAGGAGGGATAAGAAGAAAAAAAAATAGAAGAAGGAAAAAAAAAGCACGAGGGTGGTTTTCGTGCTTCGTCTCCATTCTTCTGCTCAACGCAAGAATTTCGCCTGGGACGAAAAGTATTTCTTGAGGGATGTGAAAATTTTTATTGCGGTTCGCGTCAAGCGTCAGTGTCAGGATCTTTCCGCAATGATAAATATTTGCTCTCTCTCGCTCTCCGCGCGATATAAATACAACCCCCTCCCCACGCTCCATCCGTATGCCGCAGAGCCGCCTTCACCTCTTTCACATCCAGTTTTATTATTATTACGTAACATATCATCGTTGGCGGCGAGAAGGGATAAATTAAGTGGAAATGCGAGCACAATAAAATACCCATACGTATGGAAAATTTGGCCCTCTTTCGAAATTCGTATAAATCCGCCGCCTCCAGTGCGAAACGCTTTTAATACCCCCAAGGACTGCATTATTTATTGGGCTGCAGGTGCTCTTTAATACTAAAGTCGCCGCGCGCGCGACTGTCCGAAAAAAATTCTTCTCGATTTCGACATTCAATTAATCTTCGTCGAAAGTAGTTTTCGTTGTATCTTTTTTTTTCTTTGTAAATCTTCCCGTAAGATCGTGTAATGAACAAAATCGATTTACATGCCGGAGGCGCCGACGGAGAAGTCACTCACGGCTCCTGAGCGGGGGGCGGTTTTAATTGTTCGGCAAAAACGCGCGGCAAATCGCACTGATTTAAACTGTGGTCAACTTTCTAATTAACTTTAGACATATTCGTCGAAAGTTGCGGCAGCGGCGGTGGCGGCAAACACTCGCATACTCACACAATAAACACACGCACAACTTCGGTTTTAATTAAATCCCACCCTCTTGAACGGAAAACTATTCGAAACGACCGCACAGAAGCGGCTTCTCCCGACGCTTTTTACACACTGATTTATTGCTATTTGCCTTTACCAAAAACTTTTGTTATTTCCTTCGCAGATTTGCATTCGAGGATTTAATCTCATTTGCTTAATTATAATACGCTTGTTCATAATCTAACATTACAATTTCTATTACATCTACATTTTAAAAGAACCTATAATAAATTATTTATTTAGCTAAATGAAATAAACAGATAATAAACTCTAGTTTTACATTAATTGAAGAAAAAATAAAAGTATATACTAATATACTAGAGTTTGATCCTGCGACCAATCTCCACTGAATGCATATAAAAGATAAAATAAATATTAAGCTTACTTTGATTAAATTTAGATATCATAATTCATAATTAAGCAAATAAATATTGTTATAATTTTCAGTTCATTATTATTTCAAACAAAAAAAAATATCAAAATTTAAACTTCATTAACTTATTTATATATTTATTTATACTTTATTATTCTAATATTTGATCTGTTTATTTTGTTGTGATTTGTAGTAAAGTTTATAATTTAATATTAACTATCATAAACAATAACTTGCAATAATGTTGACATTAAGTTCAATAATTAAAAACATTACTGAGAAAGGTATTTTTAATAATTTAGTAGGTGTCTCGCAGGTGTTCAATTAAAACCCAAGTATTTCACGCAGGTGTTTCTTATCGCAAGTCTTCAATTAAAACTCAGGTGTTTAATAAAAACGAAGGGTTTCATCTCGCATGTGCTTATTTAGGTGTTCAATAAAAACGCAAATATTCACGCAGGTGTTTAAATAATCGCATGTGTTGAATTAAACGTAGAATTTTCCTATGACATGTGAAACAATAAAAGGCGTATATGTTATATAATTTGATAAATTAAAAATATAACAATTCCACAAAGGCACAATTGTAATTAAATAATTTTTATTTTAACATTATTATTTATAATTGTTATGTTGTTATCCAATAAATGTTGTTTAATGTAATTTTAGATGATTTTTTTAAAACCGTTGTTTTAAATAATTATCCAATTTTTCTTAGTATAATTATTCATGTTTCCATCTTAGAGTGTTGTATTTAATTCAACAAACGCGAAGCGACTTGTAAAAATCAGTTTATGTGAACAAATAAGGGAATGTTTATATTAAAAGCAGGTTTTTCTTATCGAAGATGTCCACGCAGTTATACAATAAAAAACGCAGGTGTACACGCAGGTGTTCAATTAAACGCAAATGTTCACGCAGATATTCATGCAGGTGTTCAATTAAGATCTGTATTTGTTGAGCAGGTGTTCAATTAAACGCAGGTGTTTCTTATCGAAGATGTCCACGCAGTTGTTCAATAAAAACGCAGGTGTACACGCAAGTTCAAATGTTCAGTGTTCAATAAAATGCAAGTATTCACACAGACATTCCTGCAGGTGTTCAATTAAACGCAAGTGTTTATTATCGAAGATGTCCACGCATTTGTTCAATAAAAACGCAGATGTACACGCAAGTTCTCATGCAGGTGTTCAATTAAATGCAAGTGTTCACGCAGATATTCATGCAGGTGTTCAATTAACTCCTGCATTTGTTGAGCAAGTATTCAAATAAACACATGGGTTCACGCAGATATTCATGCAGATGTTCAATTAACACCTGCAGGTCTTGAGCAGGTGTTCAATTGAACGCAGGTGAAAAATTAAACAATACCAAATGTAATTTAACAACAATAGAAAGCAGTGGAAAATATAAATATGTTTTATAACTATTTTGTATAATTTGATATATTAAAAATATAACAATTTCTAGCTTTATAAAAAATATTTACCCGGCGCATCCACCGTTACATATAGATTTCAATCGTAATTAAATAGTTCTTTTTTATTTTAAAAGTATAATTTGTATACTGTTACGTTGTTTATTATTGTTTTACATGCATTCTTTAAAAACCAATCTTTTTCTACATATCAAAATAAATTTTATATATTAAAATCAGTTAAATCTGGAAAATATCGGGTAATATTTTGTGATTTTTGAATTAACAAATTAAAAAGAAAACGCTTTTTTTTCTGTTTTGAAATAATAAATTTAATGCAAACTCTTACTTTTCTCAATTTACATATAAATGGACTTAGGAGACTTTCAAAATAAACGGCTCATATAATTATTTTTTTGTTAATCGTTAAAATAAACTCATAAATATTAATTTTGATTCACTTTCTTCGAGTTTGTACTTATTTGTTATACTATATTATATAAAATAATTTTTTGTTTAATCTTAAGAATAATTGATAATACAATCATTGAAAATATTCATAAAAAAGCATTCAATTAAATGTAATAAAAATTGAAAATTAATAAAAAAAAAGATTTAAAACAAAATGAATTAAAGTCTGTAAATCTACTGTTAAGTTAATCAAAAACGATGTTAATACTGACATTAATGTAACTCACGAATTTATAATATATTTTTACAACGTTTCAGAGAATTTCACACATAACTATTATAACGTGCTTGTTTATTTTAATTAATTTCAGCAAAACGCGCATTCTTTTCAAGATAATTAGGTAATTAAAACGGTTTCGTAACGAACTAAAAATGCAGCGATGTAGTGAGATTAATTAGCGCAGTAAAAACAATTCATCTTTTATTCCAAATAATGTGATTACTCATCGTGGATCCTGTCAAAAATTAAAACTTTTTATCTCCACTAAGAAATAACTCATTTAATGAATCAAATATTAGTTTTAATTCTTTAGTCACATAAAAAAAATATGCAATTAAGATTAAGATTATAATTCTTAATTGCTATTTTTTTAAATAATTTGATTTCTTCAAATAAAATAATGTAACTTTAAATATTACATAAAATTATTTAGGTATAAATTAGTGACAATCAAATAATTTAAATTAAACACTTTTCAATTAAATTGAAAAGAAATAGATTATTATAATAAGTTTAAGTCAAATTATAAAACTGATTAATTTTAATTAAGAAATATTAGGTAATAGATTTTATATAATTACTTATTTGTTTCTACTATTAATTTATGATTGCATTGAAAATGAGTGGTTGGAAATCAATTGGAACGAAATCCAATATCAATGTTTCGTGGTCATAATCAATTGCTTGCGTATAGTAAATCCCGCAAATGCGGGGATTTGTATATTGTTAGCCGATAGATTTTGAAACGATTCGATTTAATGCAAATATCGAATGGAAATTATTGAATGGGACACGACGGAATTGATGTTTTAATAAGCTAAGCAAATACGAATCTAAAATGGAAATCTAAACACAGTTTGATCAAAGATCAATAACAACATCAAAAATATCATAAATTATTAGTATTATTATAGAATCTATTTCATTTTTTCGTATAATATTAGCTACATATATGTTTTCCATTTGGGAAATTTGTCTCATTTGCTTAAAAGAAGTGCAAATTTATATATATATATTAGTTGATTCTTGTTATAAGATTGTGTCAGCTTTAGTATTGTTTAAGATGGAGCTAAATATTGGAACCAAACTGTGTTAGTAGTGCACTTAGTTGCTTTACAAATACATTTATGTTTCTCGTCACGCATCGTGAGTGAGCAGTGTAACTAACTTTGTCGCACAAACTTGAGAATTAGTCAAACTGAAACTTCGTACAGGCTTTATAGTGGACTCGAAGTAATGTAGATTCAAGTAAGATTGACGTTGAAATGAGCATGGGATTGGCACCGGATGTGTAAATATTTATGAATCACTGCACTGTGTATACACAACGCGGCAATCGGTTTTCCGTTATTCGGGGTGAAAGTATAAAAGTAAATTTGTCGGAAAATTGAGGTGGCGCAGTAGAGTAGAATTTGAGTAAAGAAATTTTAACAATCCGTGTCTCCTCAGCCTTCTCTCTTTCTCTCCTCCGATATATTCTGTATGCGCCGAGTGCTAAAGCTAGATTCTATTGAAACCCCTTAAAGTGTTTTATGGGTTTCCCTTGTACCGTCGCCGCCTGTATCATCTCGCAGCTTTCAAACACGAGATATTCCGTATATTTTACAAATATGGATCGAAGATTTTCACTGCAAATGGCTCTTCCAACGTGAAAACCCACACCGCGCATTTTCTCGAGTGGCGAAAGGCTTGAAATTCATCGAAAATCTCAGACAACAACAGAAAAAAGAAAGGTGCGAAAAGCAAGGGAAGAGCAACAATATATATATTGTTGCATAATATTCCCGGAGCGGAGCGGATTTTTCACCGGCGTCAATTATCAAGACGGATTACCCAATTTTCGTGTCGGATTATCCGGCGCGGAAAAATTCTTGGGCCTCCGGCGAGAAAGAGCGCAGCGGAAAAGGGCATATTTCTCTCTGCTTATATTTCATGGAAATAACAAAAAAAAAAGAGAAAAAACGCTGAAAGAACCCGACGAGCCTCTCGTCCCCTTTGTTATGCTAATGAACCCGCAGACATTTATTGCAAATATTTAAATAAGACATTAAACAAGGGTCGCAATTCCATCGTCTTCCCGACTCGGCGAAGGTAATTAAAAAAAGAACGAAGAGAGAAGAGGGAAAAAAAGGGACAAGGACAAGGAAATATGTGGCGGTCCTGCGGTAATTCTCTTTTTTTTTATTATTTAAATCTCTTAATGGAAACGCGCTGCAGCAGCGCCCTCACCGCACGGAATTCGCAGGAAATCCGGAAATTAGGTCGGTGGCGGGAAACATGAAATTATGTGTGCATGTGGCTTACAAAAGTGATGACGACGGTGGACGAAAAAAATCCCATTATTCCTCAGTAAATAATTAAATAGCCGAGTAACAGAATGAGGAAGAGAAAGAAGTAGAAAAGATTGAGAGAGAGAGAAAAGTTAGAAGAAATTAATTATTGAAGCCAATATTGCGCGCTCCGTTCCGGCCGGTCGCCCGTTTAGGGCGAAGCAGGAAGAAAATTGTGTAAGTATAAAGTGTTTGCTTTTTCCTTCTTTTTTTTTTCTTCCATCTCCATTATATTGTACCTTTCATTCGAAGGCCCTGTTTTATTGACCCGCCGAAGGAAAAATCAATCACGAAGTTTATTACTTAATTATGATGGATACATTTTTGCTTCCAACGATCCAACAAATCTATTTTTAATTAATTCATCTGTTCATTTCACACATAAAGTAAAATGAATTATTTAAATCATTATTAAATGACAAAAGTCAAGCTATAAATAAACATAATAATTTACACAAATCAAAGAAATTCATCATAAATTAATCCATACCAATAAAAAATGTATTAAGAATAAAATCAATTTATGTAGAAGCTATTATTCCCCAAAAAATATTTCCCCTCAATATTTTCGACCCTTTTTTAACCATTCTTTCAGAGTATATTAAATTATGAAATTTATAACTGTGTGCTCTTTCTATGAATTAAAGTATTTGTAAAATATTAGATGCAATTATATGTAAAATAAAATGAATTAAAGTCCGTAAATCTACTGTTAAGTTAATCAAAAACGATGTTAATACTGACATTAATGTAACTCACGAATTTATAATATATTTTTAAAACGTTTCAGAGAATTTCACATACATTTTTGCTTTCAAGGATCCAACAAATCTATTTTTAATTAATTCATCTGTTCATTTCACGCATAAAGTAAAATTAATTATTTGAATCATTATTAAATGACAAAAGTCAAACTATAAATAAACATAATAATTAACACAAATCAAAGAAATTCATCATAAATTAATCCATACCAATAAAAAATGTATTAAGAATAAAATCAATTTATGTAGAAACTATTATTCCTCGAAAAACTCAATATTTTCGAACCTTTTTTAACAATTCTTTCAGAGTATATTAAATTATGAAATTTATAACTGTGTGCTCTTTCTATGAATTAAATTTGTAAAATATTATATGCAATATTATATTATATGTAAAATATTATATGCAATTATATAATTATTTATTTCTCTTCTTCAGGAAGAAATTTACGTTTTTATTATATCCATTAATATTTTTTTCTCTTCTCGCCTAGATGGAATTTCTACGTTCTTATTGCTATATTTCATTCATTAATAGTTTGGTTTCATTGATGCATTTGCGTACTTCCAAAAACGCTTCTTCTGTCTTGAAAATATTATTTTATTAATGTATTACACTATTCATGAATTAGTTTATTACAAATTTGCACGATTATTACATAATTCACATTTTTTTTTTCATTTTAAAAACATATTAATTTTCAACCCTTAATATAGCTGCATTCTGAGAATGCAACGAATTGGTAGGCGCCATAGTCTAGCGGTTTCGTAAAGAACTATAAATTATAAGGTGATCTCATAAATCCGGATTTTGCAAAAGGGGAGGACGAGTCGCAAAGATAATTAAATTGCGCATAGTTAAGAATGAATCTAAGACAATAAATTCTCGGCGCGGCACGAGATGTGGAGGGCAGGACGGCAGAGGGTTCGGAGAATGCGGGCAAAAATAATTTGCGCGGAAAATTTTAATAATAATTACCACCGCGAGTTCGCACGGTTCGTCGGATTTATTAGCTGCACAGCACCACTACCCACCCGCTCCCCCTTCTTAACTTATTATTATTATTACGATTATTACTATTGCGCTACGGGGATAATCTCTCCTTAATCACATTCCTCGAGCTCGGAAGAATGATGATCATTATTATTACGCCGTCTGCGAAATTCCCGAAAGGGCTGTATTTTGGTGACGGTGCGATGACGACGACGACGGGTATTCTTCGACAACGCCGAACTCAGCGAACTTTATTACGTAGAGGACTTTTGTAATTTCCGCCGCGACGAAAATCGAAACGTCGGAAATGTATCGACAAACGCCGAATTGATAGTGGGAACGTGCCCATCGCAGGTGGATGAGGAAAATAAATGTGGACGAGGACACTGCACACCAGTGATTCCAAATAATTCTTCTGTAGAAAGAATATTTTACGAATTAAAAATAATATATATTTTCTATAGGTTCATACACAAATTTGTCAATACATGTTTTTGATTGTTCTTTAACTAATTAGAAATTACCCTTTAATTTGGTTAGTATGTCAAGGGATGTATCTTGATAGTCTTGATAGTCCATATGTTGATTCATTTAACGAAGTTTCTGATTATGTTATCTAGAAATTTGTTGGGTATAGAAATTTATGAATTTCTGGCCCTTCAAAAGGTTAAAGAAGATAGATTTAAATGAAGTGCACTGGTAATTGTTTCTGAAAAATATCATGTTTTGAAACCTCTGATGGACGCTCTGTACATACACAAACTGATTCACTCTTGAAGAAGATGGAATAAGAGAAGATGGGGATGTGAGGCTATAGATTCATAACTGTTTAAGTTGCATGGAAACTCGAATTCCGGTCTGCTTTTCCTCGTACTCCGACCTATTTCTCTCACGATTTTTCTCGTTTTTATTTTATTCTGTTTTTGCTCTTTTTTTTGCAGTTCTTTGGTATCGCCAGCGACTCTTTTCTCTGTTCCTATATTTATTTAAGGGGACTGAATGGAGTGGAAAGTTAATAGTTCGGCAAGTCGAAACTCCGGCAGAAATAAAAACGAGATGTACATATATATTGAAAGCTGATATATATATAGAGAGAGAGAGAGAACGGAGAGCAGCCGCAGTAATAAGTCAATGTCTGAAACTAGCAACTTCATACGCGAGATACCATGAACCCGGGCAAATAATAGAAAATAAAGGACAGCGTTTATAAGAGAATGGGGTTCTGACGCTTCGAGGGATGTAGAAGTAAGTAGAATGGGCTTGACACAATACGCCTTGCCGATTCAATGCACCGAAGATTCTCTCCTCTCTCTCTCTCTCTGTCATTCGATTGCAAACACATACACAATGAACCAGAGGAGAGAAATTGCGAGAGAGAGAGATGCGAGGAAAAAAGCCAACGACGAGTGCAAAATAAATAGACGTGGAGCGTTTTAAAGGATCTGTTTATTTTCATTAAACGCTCATCAAACATCACACCGTCCTTCGATACCAGCAAGTTGTTATGGCAACCTACCTACGATTGCCATGGATATTGTTGGTCGCCTTGATGTTATATGCTGTTTTTGCAACGTTTGTTTACCTCCAAATCCGTTTTCAATTAAAACACTTTGAGCTGCTTTAAAATATCTTTAATGACGTTGCAACATTTTGTGTAATTGAAACGAAACTAGATGATAGACGTTAAAGCATCTGAAAGAGCTTCAAGTTTCAGCTTTGATCCTTATTTACAACTTTAAGATTTTTTTTTCTACACAATAAAAAAAGCTTTTTATATAAAATGCATTATTAATACAATACAAATTATTGTATTAAGTAGAAAACATTAAAAAAAAATAGGTAAAGATTAACTTTTTAGCACCTATGTTTATTGATAAATTATTATTATATAAATTACCTTAGGGAATAATTAAGAAGTGAAACATTAAGAAACTTAACATTTTTCCATTCATATAGCAGCATTTTTCAACATTTTTATTTGTAGTTATACTACGGCCCGTTTGTTTATAACATAAAATTTAAAAGTGTCGATGACAGCAAAAATCATTCTTTAACATAAGCTGACAGCTGTCATTTCAGCGACCCATAGGTTGAGTAACTCTGGTATATATATCAACGTATTAAAGATTATCTAAGATAATTTTGCTAATCAAAATTATGTTGTATAATTTCTTTAATAATCATATCAAAGTAAATGTAAAAGTAAACAAAAAGTAATGTATGTAAAATAATGTGCTTTCTTTTAGAGATTGTCTGCAAACAATGTTTATGTAATAAAAGTAATCGTTTTGTTTGCACTCTTCACCCACTTCCATTACTCAAACGCCAAATTTAACAGGGATAAGGCAACACGCTCTAAATATTAATATATCGCAAACAGACTTATCTATAGTAAAGCACATCGTTTAATGCTCAATTTTCAATATCATATTATTGATCAAAACATATTCAAAAATCTAAAATACTAATTTAGAGTTTCCCACAACGGAAATCTTCGTTAATCCTGAAATTTTCACGGAATCAATAAAATTTTAAAAAATAAAATAAAAATCTTTATTTAGTAATTATTCCATTCCAGATTTTTACGAAACATTTAACTGCTCTAATTCATTAAAACAGATTTTCACAAGAGTATTTATCAATGGTTCTTGTTATTTTATATAATTAATGCTAAATATATAAAATATTCTACTAATGATATTGATAGTCTTAGCATATCTTTATGTGCGGTTTTATACAGCATTCAGTTGAGCAATCTTGGTAATACAAGTGGAGACAGCATGACACAACTTATTTGCAGTTTCATGAGTAAATGCGGTGGAGTCTGCAACTAGTTGGGTGAAAGTTAAACGTGCGCCGTATCTTTTATATAAGTTGTGAGACACACTTTGGGTGTCTTTAGTGAGGGAACGTCTAATTGAAAACTCTCCCCAGTTTGCAACTGACATTGATTTTATTACTGTCACATATAGAAAGACAGAAAAGGAGCAATTTTATTTTACTATTTTCTCGTTCAATTTATTAGTTCGTTATTTGTTTGGATGCAATTCAATTCGCTCATATACTAAATATTTGTTCTCTTGCAAAAACATTTTCGCTTCTTATTTCGTATATGAAATGTGGATTTACAATCGATACGATTTAATTGAAATATTGAAATAGCGATCGAGTTTTTTGTTTATTATGTATCTGTATATTTCGGCGCTGGGTTTGATATTTAATTAAGCAGGAAACGAAATGAAAGCTTGGTTTAAGCGTTCTGGAGGTAGAAAATTCGAATATTAAAATTTTGTAAATATGGAACATTCCACATATTCGCGATGTATATTAAAAAAAGAGGGGAATTTGGAGCGGAAAAAGTGAATAGAACAACAGAGCGGGACGTAAAGAAATAAATATGGGAGTGGAAGGAAAAGTATGTGTGTGGATAGAGGAGGGACGTTGTTTTCTGTTTGTTTCGTTTTGAGGACGGGGTTCGGAAAATGGAATGTAAGTGCAGCGAGGATGGCTCCAGGTGGTGGCGCAAAGACGGATGCGTCCCTGCGGAGGGTGGGAAAATTAAGAGAAAATAGCCTCAAGTATCTGGCGAAATATGAACACACAGAGGGCTCCGGCCCTTATTTCCCAGCAGCGAGACAAAACTATTTGTTGTGTCCTCCTCCACGTCTCCGACCACCCTCGAGAGACTGCACCTGCTACCTGCTCACCCTCATTTCCTCATCCTCCACCAACTTTTTCTGCTTCACCTTCTGGTAAATTTAGGGACGCCGGAATCCCGACGCGAAATCACTTTTTAATGCACAGACGACCGTCATTTATCCTTTTGTTTGCCATTCTCATCTTGCGTTTATCTCCTCCGAGTGAGGAATATAATGAAACACTAAGGAATTAGAAATTACAACAACCTTCAATTTAATTTTTGTTTTATTTAAGCCAATAACAGAAACTCAACAGTTTTTACTTAACTATAACAATGTTAGATTTTCTTACCATTTTGCGCTTTTGTAATATGGTACAACCTTCTCGACGATGTATGGTACAGGTTTATTTATTTCAATTGGTACCGGGTTTTCAACCTCAATTTTTACAGGATAACCCACCAGTTTTTCAACTGGTACTTTAACCTCTTTATAGACTGGATATGGTACTTTAACAAACTCTTTAACCGGTACAGGGAACGGTTTTTCGATCTTGTAAGGTACCAAACGCTCGACTGGAACCTTGACTGGGTATGGAACGTATTTCTCAACTGGTACAGGGATCTTCTTTTCGACGTTAACTGGATATGGTTTCTCCACGTATTTTGGAACGTATTTATAGACGTAAACCTTCACCGGCACCGGGACGTTCTTGTAAACCGGATAAGGTTTATGCACGTGAACAGGTACTTTAACAGCAACTGGGATTTTCTTCAAAACCGGATACGGATGCGGCACGAAAACCTTGTACGGTACATGGACCGGTTTCTCAACTGCATATGGTTTATCCACGTAAACTTTGATTGGGTACGGTTTATCGACGTAAACCTTTACAGGTATTTTCACCTTCTTCTCAACCGGGTAAGGCTTTGGTACAGCATACCCAACCTTCACGAACTTCTTCACCGGTACCAGCACCTCTTTCTCCACAGGATACGGATGCGGCACTTTGACTTCCACAGGGATTGGAACGTGTTTCAACACCGGAAATCCGATGTGCTTTTCGACTGGATAAGGTTCCGGGATTCCCTTGTAGAATGTCACCGTTTTCTTGATATCCGTGTGATGTCCCAAATCGATCTCTCCAACATCCAAATTAAAAGAATTCTGTGTCTTCTCCTCGGCAACAGCGGCCAGGACTAAGAACGCAACAAACACCTGAGAGCGGTGGAACGTTATTAATATCAAATTACTCTAGTTAATTGGGCGTCTTACCAAAGGCTTCATGGTGTAATGAACTCCTTTTATTGGATTTTCGGAACGAAACTGGTTGATAAGTTCGCGGCTCGTTTCGCTTTTATACCGAAAAATTCTAAATTAAATCGGCTCCAGATAGCGTAACAATTAACGAAAGTAAGGAATTAATTAATGAAAAAAATAATATTAGATTCCCCCCACGGTTAAGGTCCAATTATTTTTTTGGGGCCTTAATTGCTTTCGGGCGAGTATAAAAGGCGGTTGCTTCTTCGTCAAAGTCACCAGTTTCACTCAACTCACAGCAAAAGGAATTCATTACACCATGATGAAGCCTTTGGTAAGTTTTCTTTTAAATAACTATTATAATTTACGTTTTCTTTAATTGTTCTTTTGTTGTTTGCAGGTGAAAGTAGCTTTCTTAGTCCTTTTGGTTGGGGCAGTAGTTGCAAAGGAGAAGAAGGCTGCTGAAGCTGGTGAGAACAAGATTCAGAGTAAGCGTGGACTTTTGGATATCGGCTACGGATACGGGAATGAGTACCATCATGGTTACGATGTGGGAGCAGGCAATGGACACAAAATTGATTTGGGACAGGATGTTCAAGTAGATAAGACCATCACCTTCTACAAGGGAATTCCGGAACCTTACCCAGTTGAGAAACACGTTGGAGTTCCGGTGTTCAAGAACGTGCCAGTCCCTGTTAAGGTTGAGGTTCCACAGCCGTACCCGGTAGAGAAACACATCCCAGTGCCGGTGAAGGTTCCAGTGAAGGTCAGAGTTCCAATTGCAAAGCCTTATCCAGTTGAGAAGGAAGTTCGAGTACCAGTTAAGGTTTACGTTGATCAACCGTATCCGGTGAACGTGTACGTCGACAAACCGTACCCGGTTGAGAAAGAAGTCCGTGTACCATACCACGTGCACGTACCTCACCCTTATCCAGTTGAGAAGGAGGTGCGTGTACCTGTGAAGGTTCCGGTGCACGTAAATAAACCTTACCCAGTGTACAAGAACGTCCCAGTACCAGTAAAAGTGTACATTGAGAAACCAGTACCAAACTACGTAGAGAAGCCGTACCCAGTCCACGTCCAAAAGAACGTTCGTATTCCGGTAGAGAAATTAGTGCCTTACCCAGTCAAGGTACCAGTAGATAACCCAGTCCCATACCCAGTGGAGAAGCCGTACCCTGTACCAGTCAAGCAGCACGTGTCTGTTCCGTACCCAGTTTACAAGGAGGTGCACGTACCGGTCGAGAAGTTGGTCCCTTATCCCGTCAAGGTTCCAGTCGAAAACCCTGTACCAGTCGAGATCAAGAAGCACGTTCCGTACACCGTGGAGAAACCAGTACCGGTACCAGTCTACTACCATCAACACCAACAGTGGTGATAACATCAATAATGTAATAACATCTCAGAAATGGGCTTCAAATAAGTAATAAAATTAATAGCAATTTGTTGAATTAAAATCAGGCGCCTCTCATTTCCTTCGTACGCGCACACAGAGCACCATTGTTGTACCGCATTTCAATGGTAATAATTAATTTTGGATGGTTGGAAGTGTACGCGCGCTGCGAGCTCGGTCCAATTTTCTTGGGAGGGAAGATAATTTGGATTTGCCTCGCACAATGAGCAATTCTAAATGGAAGTTGCAACGACACAAAACGAGGCCAACTACATAGTAGTTCTCTGCATTTGTGCTTGAAGTGTGTCTGTATGTATGAATATATATATGTCTACACGCAGATGTATTTGCATTGTGAGGTCCTTCCGTTTATTGGGTTCCATTTCTCCTTTCTTCCTTGCAAACATGACAAGTGAATAATACTGCTGCCTGGGCGTAGTTTGATAGAGCCAAGCACATCTTAGTCGCAGGAATAACGTGATAAAATGGAGCGCTTCCTGCGGCGGACGAACGGAGGAATGGTTTTTGGAGCGCCGTCACCTCTTCTCTTCACCACTCGGCGGCTCGAGCGGTCCTCCAGCCGGAAACCGGTGGTCTGTCAGCCGGAACTCGTTTTCCATGCACCGATGGATGCGGATGGGAAATGCGAAAGGAAAATGGATCCAATATTATCTTGTTGCGAAAATCGCGTGGCTGTTTGTGTTTGCACGCATTATGCATTGTAGTTTTCCAATTATCGGACGGGCATTGATTATCATTCCTTGACATGCACATAATTAATAAACATTGCCTGCGAATGCACAAACAACGCACGCAACGAGTTCAACAGACTTGTTGCATTTTGTATTTGTTAATTACGGCTCTCGCATTCTAATTATAAATTGCGAACGGCATTTCGAATCGTCGAGCTTCAGGAAAAATTGGATTATCTAGCTATGGTTTTATTTTATTTTTTTTCCATGTTCTACCGCATTAATAATAACGCTCGTTCCGCACAAATCCAAGATCGATACGCGATATTCAATGCTACGAACATTGTTATTTCAAAAACAATTACGAACGTCGATTAATCAAAACGAAACATCACTTTCTAAATATCCAATGTATTATGTTATGAACACAAATGTTTGCATATACAAATACGCCCTATCGTACAGCATTGTTTATTCTAACTGCAAAGCATAATATTTAGTAATTACAGAATAATTATAAACAAGCCAAAAGGCCATTGATTTTGGACGTGTCTCAAATTATAAATATTATATAACAATATAATTGATAAAAGATATTGCAAATAAATCTAAATTAATATAAGTTTAATATGTATTTTGATAAATTAAATTAAACTATTAAATAAGTAGTTAGATCATATTTTACGTGCAGTTGCTAACTTATTTCAATTACTTAAACAACAACAATACAAACAACTTTCAATTATTTTTTTTCAATCTTTTAAAATGAATGTTATTGTTGTGTTTTGATATAATCCGTTAAAAACAATACTTTTTTGAAGAAACTTTGTGTAAATTGTTCATAAGAATAACGGGTTTTTAAAATACAAAATCCAAATGAATCAATGATTGTAGGTCATATGAACAACTGGAGATTTAGAAGTAGAATGAGATTATATAATGCAGCAAACAGCTTTCACTTAGATTACCATTTCTGTTCGTGCTAAAGAATATTTTTTGCATTCTAAACCGCGAAGGTCGCTTCTTAAAGGAATAATAACTATTTGAGATATAATTGAAAAAAAACAGATTTGGTTTGAGAATATTATATTATTCTTTTTTTATTTGGAAATTTATGACTTATTGTAGTTTTAAATTAATTATATAGTAATTTGATACATTTGCTTTATGAATAACTGAATCATTCATTCATAAATAGTTGGACTACTGAGTTTTTCTTTGCATTTTCCTTTGCTCCATGGATGTTATTATAGGCAACTCAATGTGCACGGCTATGATTTCTCGTGATTTGAACTTGAAAAGTACGTGAGCATGGCCTTCGACGGTTCCATGCTTCCTAGTTTTAAAAGGTCAGGCATGCGCCATGTAAAAGCCCCAGTTTCGTCTCATGTTGTGATACAATGGAAAGGTGAGACGGAAAGTATCCCAAAACATACATCAGCTGTTTGTCAAAGAAAAATTATCAGTGGCCCCATTCAGCGCAGAGCACCAGTAGAATGCCCGTAGGTTCTGGATACGTTGGATGTCTGAACGGACATCGGGAATTTCAGAAGCAGTTCAACTTATGCATTCTCTCGAACGAGTGCCAGTGAACAGCATCAGCATCAGCGTGAAACAGCAGTGACGAGCGAAGCTGTCTTGTACATTATTTCTATATGCTGCATCCAAACCTATTTTCAAGTGACAAATATTTAAATGGGTATTGAGGAACTTATAACATGGTAATATTGGCATAAATCCAGATGAACAATTCACCATCCATCTAATGCAGGTATCAGAAGAAGATTGGGACATATGATAAGCAGCCATGGGAGAAAACAGTGGAGCAGAGCATTTTGCATGGACTCAATCACATCCAGCTGAAGACAGCCAAACCAAAAACTGACTTGATTGATCTTGACTTAGTCAGAGGTGTGTTTACTAATATTTCCAATTAGACATATTTTTGGGGACACCCTGTATAAAGATTGCTTTATCTATTTATTTTATTACGTTTTTTATTGAGCCTTGATAACTAGTGGATTATTATATGATGAGTTGTTTTGTTGCATTAGGTTCCTCATTTACCAAAACCAAACCTAAGCATGGGTTCATCACAGTGGTCCGTCTATCCATCTGCAGGTTCTTCCTGCTCCCATTGTACTCGAAATGGTGGATACAACAAACGTCCACCAGGATATTTGGGGTTCTTCTGATGCTTTACTTCTTGCAGCTTGTGACTTTAGCTTTGTACTCCTACAACATAACTCCAAATGCACAGGTACTATTTTAATATAATATAATAATGTAATCTGTTTACAATTATGTGATTCTTACAGAACGGTCTTACTTCAGAATTGATAGTTCCTATGGGGATGATGTGGGCGATGAGTTTCATTATCTCGCAAATCGTGGCGACAAGTCCGAACGGACCCGACAACTTGAAGCGTAAGATAACGAAGTATCGGAAGAGCTACAACAGGCGGAAGAGGAGAGTGCGCAAGATGGACAAAGCGAACGAGTTGGATCGCAGCTGGAAGGGTAAAGGTCCAAACTCGCCGAGGAGCAGTAGCGTTATTTTCGAGGAGGGAAGTCCGGAGCAAAAGCGGTGCGATGATGATGGTTTCGAGAGCTTGAACGGAAACGGTTCAAGTCCGAGCAATAACGGAGAAGTACACGAGGAGGAAAAGAGTACCAGCACTTCCGGGTTGAGGGTCAACGAGTGGGTGAAGAGCGTCCAAGGAATTACGCTTAAGCGAAGGCAGTCCGCTCCGGATTTGAGATCCAAGCGTTATTTTCATGAATCAGACTCGGACTCGTTTCCGCACAACAGCCTTCAGAGATTAACAATAGTGGGTGTGGATGTTGTTTTCAGTACAATATTTTTTAATTGATTGCATATTTATAGCCGACCGTAATCAAATTATCGGCAGAGAGTAACGGGGAAACCGATGAGGAAGGAGAATGCGAGACTTTATCTTCACCTGAGACCGTTGGAAGTGGAGCTATAGATGCCCACACATCTGCAAACGAGTGGATTGTTATTACGACCAACAGCGAGGATTGCAGCTACAGCTCGGAAATGTCCGAATCGGATCACCAATTGGATAGCTACGACATCGACGCTCCGCCCACTTACATCTTGAACCATAATTGCGGTCCTAGCGATCGAGGTATTACATATCACTTAAATAAATATTATCCTTATACTATTATTTTTTTTGATTCAGTAAGTTGCACGATTTGGGATAAACGTGAAACCAAGAAGGCGGATTTGTCGGTAATTGAAATCAGTTCGGTGATAATTGCCCGAGTGGAAAGTATGCCCGAGAGCAAATACTACTTCTACATCGGCATCTTCTTCTCGATCCTATTAGCGTCGTTACCGATCTTGAGCAGACTATTTAACTCTATGAATCTTACGTCAGACGAGGATGAGCTGCAGCTCACGCTCATCCAACTAATAAACAAGGTACACGTCAAGTTCGGTGAATCTTTCGGTGACATTCTTGACTCGTGCTTGGGCACCGTCCTCTGGGAAAGGGTGTTGCTTATGATCGCCGTCATACAAAGAGGAATACTCGGTTTCCTCCTTTTCTTCCTTCTAGCAGTGGCCGAGCGTACCTTCAAACAACGATTCTTGTACGCCAAACTATTTACCCATCTGACATCGTTCCGGAGAGCCAGAAAATCGGAGCTTCCCCATTTCCGGTTACACAAGGTACGAAATATCAAGACTTGGTTATCGGTACGTTCGTACCTGAAGAAACGCGGACCGCAGCGTTCAGTGGACGTAATAGTTTCAGCCTCTTTCATTGTGATGTTGCTACTGCTTTCCTTCCTCTGTGTCGAATTGCTGCAAGTGAGTAAACTATACTTCAACAACATCGAAATCCAGACGCTCACAAATTTGATACTTAGGAATCGTTCACTTTGAATTCCCATTATAATATGGAAATCATGATTTGGGTTCTCGGATTGGGAATATTCATAATGCGATACATGACTCTAGGAGTGAAGATCAACAAAAAGTACAGGAATCTCTCCGTGCTCATCACAGAACAAATCAATCTTTACTTGCAAATAGAGAAAAAGCCTCACAAGAAGGAAGAGCTGATGGTAGCCAACAGCGTTCTCAAATTAGCAGCTGATCTCTTAAAGGTGATTAACAACAACATTTCATAACTGAAATTTATTAACCGTATTTTATTTTCTGAGCAGGAGTTGGAAAGCCAATTCAAAATATTAGGCTTATCGGCTAATCCCCTACTGTACAACATTACAAAGTTTGTGATACTCTCCGCCTTATCGGGTGTCCTCTCGGAGATACTAGGCTTCAAATTGAAGCTGCATAAGATTAAAATCAAGTGAAGAATTTTGATTTTAAAGTTGTGATAGTATACGTAAAATAAAATGAAAGCATCTACATAGTGTACAACAGGGTTCATTTTGTAGCAAAAATATTCTCAGTCTGAACTTCGTTATATGCTTAGCCGCAGTTAATCTCAATGATGTTTCAATTTAGGTTGAATACCAAATCAATATAGATCTGTGACATTAACTAGAAAGTAATGAGTTT
>NW_017097343.1:41947-89706 GCF_001412225.1 Nicrophorus vespilloides | reverse complement strand
TAATGCATGAGAATACTTTCTTCAGTGTTTATTGCAAAACCTATTGCACTTTAATGAATAATTAGTAATTAAGTTTAAAAAATTTATCTTTATTTCAGATTCAAAACTCGCAATAAATTTATTAAAAAACTGTATATTACTTGGTAAATAAAGTATTTATATTAATTTGAGTATATTTGGTTGCCTACATATATGCATACTATAACATCCTAAAGGTGATAATGCAACAGGTAGAGGTTGCTTTCACTTCAATACTATTCATGAATGAATGCATTGATCTATCTATTGTTCAATTAATAATTTAGAAGCAAATTGTAAAATAAATATAACACAAAATAATACATAAATCCTTAAAGGCTATTGTTACTAAAATATACACATTAATTGAATAAACTATGCGCTAACAAAGTCTAATTTAATTTACATAACTATCGTACTTTTGTCTTACACACACGCTAATTTTAAGTAGAAAACTTTCAAACATATTATATTAAGATTTTTAAGTTCATTACATCAGAATTATTTTATTTTTTTCATATAACATTAAATTGTTTGTTTCAAATACGTAAATCTTTATACAAATATAAAGATTTACGCAAAGCAATTACTACATAAAAATATTTGTGTAAGCTTCCACGGTCTTTATCGTACAGATAACAAAGCTGTCTGTGTATATAAATGGTAGTAAAGTTCATAGAAATATCCGTTATTATGCGAGCGATTTCGCGCACAGAAACAGTATGAAAACCGTTGCATCGGAACACGCACAATAAGAATTACCTATGTAAATTAAGTGCTTCCGGTTTCCTGCTTTCTTCTACTCATTAAAACAAAAGCCTTGGTGTTTCTTCGTTACAACTAGAGTGCAATTTTATTGTCTGGTTTTTATAATACACATTTTCTTATATGTATAGATTTTTTTATTAATAGAATTATAAAATAGTGTTTGTGATTTGTCTTAAGTAAAACAAATGATCGCGTAGTTAAGCTATGTGTGATGCAGATAGAAAATGATTTGGTGATATAATATAGAAAATGTTTACTTTATGTATTAAATTATTGATAAGTGATTGATCACCACGTTAATTTATTACTTATTTTTTATTTCATAACAGCAGAGGAAAAATATTGAAATAAATCGCTTTTGTACGTGTTCAATAACACCCGGTGTAATTTGTAACATAAAAAAAAAACTTTATAAATTGTAGACAAGCAATTATTCTTTCTTATTAAATGTATTTTTAATAAAACAAAAAAAATGTGTAAACCTGATGAACGCAAAGTGTGGAAAACTTGAATTTGCATGGCAAATCGTTTCTGTGCGTGTTCCAATGAAAAATTCCGGCGTTTTTTCAGATAAACTAAAATTAATGTACGTAGTGCAGTGGCCGCATTGCGATAGCATCGATAATTGCTGGCTCTGAAATCCAGAGCGCCTGGAGAGAAAGTGCATTTCGATGCGGAGGCAATAATTCCAGTAATTTTGGATCCTAGGAAATGCCAATTCCTCTGCAGGAAACATTTCGATAATTCGTAGGCACGATGATCCAATGGACGAAACATATACGAATTGTCAAGGGAAATGAAAAACTTGCTAAAATGAAGAGTTTTAATTTATATTAAACATAACATATTTCTTTGAGAATGTGCGATTGATTGAAGTAACAAAAGAATACTACTAATGTGGGTAGTTTCTACTTTCAAGTCTGTACAATATAAACATAGTGAAGGTCTGAATGGTTGTAGTGTACCTGAGATTGAAATAAATATATGGTTGAGTAGCAACGAATGCTACTTAGCTGGGTGGTTTATAATCTATTATTATTGATGTTGAGGATAATTCAAGTAGGGATGTGATGGTTGAGAGTATGCTTGATCAATAGGAATTATCATTTGAGATTCGAGAAAATTCAAAATTGAAAATGGCACTAAAAAATATCTTAAATGTGTACTTTATCAATTTTCAGATAACTCTGAAACATTTTCGTACAATAGCCTGAACTTAATGCAGCTTATATGGAAATGCAAAATATTCAATCTCCTATAAAACGGAATCGATATAAAGTACTAAAAAAAATAATTTAATAAGAACTCAAACTAGCAATTTAGAACTTCTATAATATATATAATTCACTTTTCTCCAAAAGCAACAAATACTGAATGTGGACATTTAGTAAGAAATTTTCCTACAAAATTAAGAAATAGACTTTCAGACGAGTCTTTAAATGCGCTCACGTATTTAAAAATATATTTTTTATATCTATTTAGTTTACTACTTGTTATATTGTCATTTTTTATAATTAGTTTTATTTTTGTTAAGAATATACCAGTAAATTTTTGTATTTCGTGCAATTTACATTATTTACAATATAATATAGAATAAAGAAATTGGGAGAATTCCCAGGAATGACTTAACTCTTTGAGGAGCCAGAAATTTCTAGACCCAACTGAATCAGACAACTTTGTCAACTGAATCAACATTGGACCATAATTAAGATTCATCCCTTGACATACCAACCAAATTGAATGGTAATTCCTCTTTCCTGCAAATTTTCAAGAAAATTATAATAATGTTCTACTAGAGATGTTCCAAAGTTAGTTCATTTCGTGCACCATCGTCTATGAAAAAGTTAAACAGTTGTCTCGTGTCTCAGGAATTAAAAAATGACAACCTCGGTTGAGAGGTAAATATGTACACAAAATCAGCTGTTATTGTTTTCCGTCCAAATTGACATTAGTTCTGGGGGGGTGGTTGAAATCTAGGTGATAAATTGCAGAGCGGTGTGATGGGTGTTGAGAGAAGCGGAGTTATTTTCGGGGGGGTCGGACGGGTCAATGGCTGGTGAAGAATCGCATCGGTTCGGGGGGAGGGCGCAAGCGAAACTGTAAAAGTTTTTTGGGGAACGTCGCGACGGTCGGCGTCTCGAGAGCAGTTCGCGCGGTCGCGGCCGCGGCGTGATAGTAGGAGGCGCTCTCTGCGTGCCGTGCAGTCCTGACCCAACCCAGGAGAGAAAATAGTCGGTCGTAGATCGTCGAACGGCGAGG
Organism: Nicrophorus vespilloides; assembly: GCF_001412225.1. NCBI lineage: Eukaryota > Metazoa > Arthropoda > Insecta > Coleoptera > Silphidae > Nicrophorus > Nicrophorus vespilloides. Next base: position 86,661 of record NW_017097343.1, on the reverse strand, counting down.
ATATAGGTTTACCAGCAGATATCCAACAACGACTAATACTAGTAATAGTAGCCTAGCACGAGATTTATATATATATATAGAGAGAGAGAGTGTATTGTACGTAAGTTGAGTAATACAAGTGGATTGAAGAAAACATCACCTCCGGCACACGAAGAGAGCAGTAGCAGCCAAATGGCGTCCAGCCCGACCGGCTACTACGATGGCAGCCGCATATTCACCTGGATCTCGGATTACACGGGGGTCTCCATTGATCAAGTGAGTCCCTAGGACCTACAATCCTTTCTCTTTTGCTGCATCCATTGCAGGAATGCGCGCATTCAACAGCTGAATCTCGGCAAGAATGAAAAAAAAACAAATAAACGCGCAACGAGAGTGGGTGGGATCTCTCTACTGTAGCATCTCCAACGTAATAATAATACAGCATCATCAACACCGGTTTTTTTTTGCTATCATTGTTTGCACCCGCTATCGATCCGCGGAACGTCCTTCCTCCCGCGCAACCGGCAGATCACCCACAAGACAAGAACAAAAAAAGAAAAAGATAACAACCGAAAGGTTCAAGATGAAAGAGCACGATGGTTGTGATCCAACAGGTAACACGCCGGTATGTTGTTTTATATATTATACGTACACACATATATACATATATATATTTCTACCTGCCTAGACTGAGCGATTGAATCAAACCAGTTTTTTTTTTCTCGAGGAAGCCGAATCACGCCACCGCGTTTTATTTTTAAATAAACAAAGTGTATTTCAATTGGTGAATGATGTCACCGCGTTCGCTCGTTCAACATGTGGCGCATTCGACGAAGAGAGACCAGAAGCAGCAGCAACAAAATAAATAGAAGCGACGCTGCTCCGTATCCTCATCGTACAGTCTCGCCATTTAATTCAAACAAAGTAGATACATTTAGATGGAAATCTCAATTGATTGAATTTGAATGTGCGCGTTCAACTTGAAACATTCAACTCTAAATGGTTCAACTTTGCACGAATTTTTTAAAAATAGTCGTCGCGCGCGCCGAAACGAATTATACGGACGCGCGCGCTATTTGCTTACAGTTCCATTCAAATATTATTCCAAACACGCATTCCTCACACACACATCTATCTACATCCGAGCATATTTATAGACGACGACTTCCATTTGGATGCGGCCTCTCTCTCAAATTCGACAGACTCCATCCATTCGCGAACGCGCATTTTCGTAAATATTATTCCAAAACATATTCGAATTCCGTTCATCCTAGACTCGATTATAAACAGCTTTTGATAATTATTATTGAAAGAGATAAATTGCATTTTGAAACGTTTCGTGCGGTAAACACAACCTTTTTTTCCCCCATGTTAACCGTGCAACCTTAAATCAAAAACTCATTAAGTTCGAACCCAAGAGGGGAAACAATGCAGTAAGATGAGATCTGAACCATTCTTAACAATATAGTAAGATGAGATCTGAAGAATATATGAAAATAATATCCAAGAACCGATTTATTCAACGTATTTATAATTTCTAAAATTATAACCTACTACTACCCCTTTTCTTATATAACAAAGTAAAAATTTATAAAAAATAACTTTATTTTCTCATCAAACATCCTTAAGATTCATATTATGACTGTCGTAATCGACAATATCGTTCTTGATGCGTTGCGTTATTAAGAGCAATGAAGCTGTCATTCAAAATTAAACGTCTATCGGAATCCTCATTACTCACATGACAAACATCAATCATCTGTCAATGAGTGTTCGCTTCGAGTAGGGCGGCTTTCGAAAATTATTTACCTGTTAAATTTTTACCTGAAGAAACAGGATCCGCCGAATCTATAAATATTTATATTCAAAACACATTATAAATGATATACAGACAGACCTGTTGAATATTTTAATGAAACGAAGCAGTTTATTATTCATTATTCAAAGAGTTCAATAAAACATAGGCAAATTTTAGAATTGTTGGTGTTTTTTTAAATGATTACTACAATGTAAAATTAAAAAATAAACTTAGGTTTTAATTAAATAATTATGATTTTTTTGTATGATCTACAAGAGCAATTTTAATGAAATAATAAAATGACAGCTGTCACATTGACGTAAGGCAATTTCAACAGTTGTGACAGGTGGAAAAAAAAGTTGAAAAACGCTGATCTACTATAAAATTTAAAATTTGTATTAATTTTATGGACTATTGAGACAGTTTTTTTTTTGGTACTGAAATAATTAACTTGTTGACGTTTTGTAAAGCTCGATTAATTTCAAGGAGAAAAACATAATTAAAGTATTGTTTCAATCCTGCGCATTTATTCTTTCTGATTCGAACAATTTGATTTTGATATGATTTTTTTCAAATTGAATACATTTGAAATTTAAAAAACATTTCCGTCTGAATTAATATTTATTAAAGTATTTGCTTTAATATTACGAATTTTTATTATCTTGTTTACTTTAGAATTGTACTGAATAATCTGCAGTACTTGTTTATGATTTTCCAATCTTTCAGTCTGCAGTTATTGTTGTAAATATCGAAAATGCAATTCATTTGCTGTTGTTATTATTATGTTCTTGTACAATTGATAAACCATTGTATAAATATTCGTATATGTTATACATAATGTAACAAAAGTTTGCATTAAAACATATATCTGTTTTTTTTTATCCTTATCATTTAAATACGATTCAAAATATTGTTACTCATTCTGACCTTACATAATTATTGGTACCGTCTGGAATATATACAATTACTTAAACGACGATTCAGACTTTGCTCTTCATTATCGTGTTATTGTTACATTGTATTTTCTTCTGAATTGGCGATGCACGCAATTACAATTCGATAATTTATTGTACATTTTATCGGTAATTATATTAAGTGCAATTAGCAATAATTGTTATTGAATTGCATTGACTAATTAGTGACATAACTAGCTTAAATTCAAGAATTCAGTTATGTAATTAGATTTTTTTTCTTTAATTTCAAATATATTTATTAAATATATTTTTCAGTCTAAGTTGTACATTCGAATCTGTTGTTATTTAACGTTGTTATTTATCTTACGACCTTGTAAAGCTTAGATGTAGGTTTTCAAATGCATTAAAAATTGTCATTGAAATTCCTCATCTCCTAAATAACAACAAACAAACAAAAATCATCATTTCACTGCATTTAATTAATTCATGCATTCATATATTCATATTTAATTGTTACACAATATCTAATCACTTTTTGTGTGTGTGGCTTTTTTTTGCGGTTACGAAACGTTTTTTTTTTCTTTCTTTCAAAATTTGCAATGAAATGTAGGAAACGATTTTTTTTGCATCTCTATTTTTCATGCATCGATAAGTGATATATTTACGTCGAAGCGGAACGCATTTTCAATGCTTCTTATTGCTTCGACGTTTTCGCATAAATAAATTACTGTGGACCGATGATTCAATTCAATTTCGCCGCACACGATTCGCTAAAACTTGATGCAAATGTCATACAGTTGATGCAATATGTTCTTTTTGTTTTCTTTCTTTTATACTACTATTATTTGAGCATTATTTTTAAAATAATGCAATGGAACGACGATTACGTTACCTTATTGTTTTGTTATTCGTGCAACCTGATGTGGATGTGTTTCAATTTGCATAAATGTAAATAAATATATTTGTTCATCACAATTTTTTAAATTAATTTTTCATTTTTATGATGAAAACTAAGAATATTTCACTCTTTTTATCAAGTAAATGCATGAGGAATACAAGTAACAAATGCCAATTCTATGACATTTGCACTTATCACGTAAAAGGCATCAAACACGACATGGTAACATTTCAAAGATCTTTCCTTAATAAAGTTTTATTTCTTACATAATTTACTTATTTATTCTAATATTGTTTTCACGAATTTTTCTAAACATTTAAAACATAATAATTATCGTACTACTGCATTTACAAACTATTACTTTTGAACACTGCAATTTATTGTTTTTCTTTAGTTATATAATAATTTGTTATTTTTTCAGTATTCATAAATTCTTAAATATTTATATATTGTTTTACAGTTATTGAGTAGCTCATTTGTTCAATACCGTTTATTTCCATGGAAACCTTTTTTTGCCCTTATTTTGTTAAATTGTCATGATCACTACTGTTTGTTTCCATAGTTACTTTTTATCTTTCCATTTATGTGTTTAATTATTATTTCCTTATAATTATATGGAATAACTATAAACTTATGAACTCATGTTTCTTAGACTTGATTTTTGAGTGTATCAGATTTGATATAATCAAAATGTGCGCAGTACTTCATTAATTCAGACAATAAATAATGTTATATCATTGGTCAAACTTTAATTATTCAATTAAAAATCAATTCGAAATAATTGTTGTCTCATTGTAAAACGTAGTAGCGACGTTTTGCTGCTCTAATCATTTCCTTATTTGAAGATCTGATACAAATTTATAGAGGTGACTTGTCTAGCAAATAAAGTGGATTCATTAGTTTGTTTCATGTCTAAAATTAGAACTTTGCGCTCAAAAAGAATGAATAACATTATTACAATAACATTGTTTAAAAAAAAAGTTGCAAGTCAATACGAATATAGAATTTTTAATATCAAAATATTGAAACAATTAAATCAACTTTGATGTTGATGACAATCGTGTTTGCGTAAATCAATTAGTTTCCATAAAATATCAAAAAAATATATAATTTCTTGTGGTTTAAGATTTTAGAAGACAGTTTTTCTTAATGTTCCCGAAGGTGTGTTGGCACATCGGAAAAGCGCTTTCCCAAAGAAAAAACAGAAACGTTTGTAATTGGTTCTGTTTGGAGCGTAACGAGGATTCGATTTAAGTCTCATTAAAACTTTTACTCTGAAGAGAGTTGAGAAAATAGTGCGATGGATCGATGCGAATTATTTATTTAATTGTAGACGAATTAATTTAAGCTACACATTCTTTTCATCGACTCAAGTGTTAGGCTAAACTGTGAAGCCTTTGTCTGGTATAATTTTGCGAATCGACGCGTTTCGTCCTTCGAAAGGACGAGACGAAGCGTCCTTTTTAAGGTGGACTCGCTCGCACACACAAAGAGAACGGGTGCATCGACCCGTGTTGTCTCCTAGACTCCTTCGTGTCGATATTTTCTTTCTATATAACTTCTTATTTTTTCGTGTGTGTGTCAAAGGCAATTTGTTGTGAATCTATTGCCACCAATCAAACCATTTTCCTCCCGTGCCAATCCCGTTAACATCCGCTCATCCAATTTAAATGCGTTCCGCGAACAACAAACTGCAGTTAAATCTCATGGCAATTTCGCTTTGTACGAACGAAGAAATTGCCTATGAGCTGCAGATTTACAGTTACAATTGAAAATAATATGCAGACTTGCATATGGATTTCCATTGAATCACAAGTTCAAATCAATCTTACATAACATTGCATCTAATCTAAATAAACAAATTTATATACAACGTGTATTTGTTAATATCGTATTCCTGTTGCTAGTGAGTGTTTGATTTCCGATCTAATTTATAAATACAATATTAGTAAGCGGTATTGCTACAAGGACGATGCGCGACTTGCTTCGATTTCGCGATAATTACGAGACATTACACACTTTTTCCGCCCTCAATTGGATACATTATTCCCAGCACATCTAATTGTGATTAATTGATCTTCTCCGTCGTCTCGTTGATCGAGTTTCTCTTGATTGGCCAGAAGTGGATCTGCAACTAAAAATAAAATTGCACTCTATATTTTCCATAGAAATACTGTGCTTGGTTTATTTCAAAATGAGTTAAAATTGATAACTTTATGAATTTTTTAACGAAGTTCATTCAAAGTTGCGTTTTATAATGCTTCACTAATTCATTTAAGAATCAAAGTAGGAACAGTTTTACCTTAATTTTTCTATTTAAAAGCTCTTCTTTAGTTGTGAATTAAACACCATAATTGGTTTAATTTATTAACAATGAATAATAAAGAAAATTAATCAGAAGAAAACATCTTAAATTTACTTAAGAATTTTACATAATATCTTTGCAAATTCTTTTAAGAATAAGAATTCTCAAGCACTTCAATTGCAGTAAAATTCAGTTTTCATTTTTGTAACAAGAATCATATATTTATTAATTAGTAAAATCATCTCGAAGCAAAATAAATTTGTACTTAAAAATTGCTTCATAAAAATCTTAGCTAATTACTTTAAGAGTAAGAATTCTTAAGCACTTCAATTGCGGTAAAATTTTGTTTTAATTTATTAACAAAGAATCATGAAATTTACTAATTCGAAAAAAAAAACATTTCTAATTTTCAATACTTTAAGAACAATCATGAAATTTCAAAATTAGAAACATATATCGAAGTAAAGACAAAATTTGTAAAATTGTGAACAATCTTATGTTGTACAATATTTAACATCCTGCAAATTGTTGATTTCGAACGTCAAACCGCAAATAGATTAATACTCTTATCAAACTCAATTAAATGTTTGTTATTGTTATCGTTGTTTATATTTATTTTATATGTGTATCATTTGCACACAAAGCTTTTAGTTTAATTAAAATTGTAACACCATTTTGCTAGTTTTTTTTCAAGCGTTTTCCAAGTTAACGAAATTAACGAGTATTTTTCAATGAATATTGAATATTGAACTTAATTAAATTCTCTTATAAAAGACATTTTTATAATATAAATATTTATAAAGCACCAAATGTAATAAACGAAATAAAATACAAATGTTAATCCAATAAGTTATTATTACATATCTTCAATTAGTTTATGGAAAATTGATGATTGTTTTACGAATTACAAATTTCCCCTTTACAAAGAATTTTTGTATATATCCTTTGTAAACAGATATAAATTGAGAATCGTATAATAAAATGAGTCACTGGATTTTTTGTGGCGGATATTTATAGAGCTATAAAGATACATGCAAAATGTTGAATTTTTCTTTATCATAATCCAAATATAAGCTTCCATATACGCAAGTAAATTAAATTGCATGTTCATAAACGTTTGGATATACTTCAAAGTGAAATGAAATGAAATTTTATGACAATTTTTATTTGTTTCTTTTTTTAAATAAAGTTACTAAGATAAGATGATGATACTAAAGTTTTATTTATAAATGATCGATTTGGCAGTTTTAAATGCGTTGACAATAATTTAGTTCGTGTATCTATTTGTGTGAAAATCGTGAATGTTGGTTGATCTTGGATTCGAGCCAATAGGGTTTGTTATATCGAATCGTTCAAAGTTCATTGAGTAGTTGTACAGCAACTAGATTGTAAACCAATATTCCATACACATAACAAATCAAATAATTTTAAAAAAAATTATCAACAAACCTTTTTCAAATCATCATTTTGTATGAACGTAGTAATGTAGATATGAATTATCGACAATTGAATAATACTGAGTCAGAGATGGTCTCATTGTATGAAAATTTCGAATTTTATCGATTGTAACATATAACGTGATTTCTTAGTAATACGTTTTTAAAATGTAATGAGATCATAGGATATTTTTTTTAAATAGAAAATTTAATAACAGAAATTTGTCATAGATATTATAAGGAATCTTTTAAAGCAGACTTATGGACAATTTTATGGATTATTTCCATTTGTTTTAAATTTATAAATGCTGGGAACTTTGTAATATTTACAGAATATTTCAAATTGTTTGTCAAATATTGATATATGTTACGATATCTGCGAGTGTTCAAATTTAATTTATGTTTTTGAAGTGAGTCTGAAGCGGTTGGAAAAAATGGAATATTTCATTGGAGATATGTATATTAATACTTGACACACATTTTGAATTTTCGCAAATTGCTGATAACATTTTGGATATACGTATTTTTGTTCAATTTTTTTTTGTTTTTGGCAGAGAGAATAAGTAGATTTGCCAATTTCAAGCTTTATTTTATTATTTTCTCGATGTAATCATAGAAAAATATACGTAAAGTTTAGTTTTTTTTTCACAAATTTGGTGATTTAAAGATAAATCCCTTAATTGAAAAATGCGTTCAAGTGATCAGAATTTTCGCTTTAGAACGAATATAGTTATCAGTCCATAAATTTGCGTAAAAATTATAACATATAGTGATATATCTGCATAGATATAAAAAGTGAGAGTTGATAAGAACATGAAAGTCATAGGAAGTAATTTTTTTTATAATATAGAAATACACAAATTTTACTATACTAAAACCGCAACTATGTTATAAATAAATGGTGAGAAAGTATTATGAAAATGTTGATTGTTTTATTATCTGTATATTCGACGTTGAAATGTATATTGCAAGAATTTATCTTTAATGTTTGTTATTGTCCAAAGTCAACAAAATATTTAACGCTTCTTGCATTGCGAATGGAATTGAGTCGCAAAATCTTCCTTAGCTCAAACGTAAATACACTAATTGGTGTTATCTCTTATTGTTTTGTTAGGACAGAAATAAGGATTAACAGTCGTTCAAGGCTTTCTAAATTTACTTAAATGTTTATTCCGCTCTATCAGTAATTACGTTGTTGATGTCGCTTTTGTTGTTGTTATTATTGTTGTTGTTGATACGTAAATGCACGTAATTTTTTTTTCATTATATTTCGTTTGATGATTGCGAAATCAGGTGATTCGCGTTTGGTTTAAGGTCGAGCACCTTTTGTCGCCAGATAAATCCGAACGAAGCCTGTGTAGATTAAACTACAGCAGCAAAAATCTAAATTAAGTTGAACGAAACGCGAATACTGAAAACGGAAGCGTTTTCCCCTGATAACGGATCTACTGATAACATTTTCCGACCAAAGAAAAAAGCAACGTGTGAATTCCTTTCGTTTCTCTGTGAATCATTGAACTTTGCGTTCGACCGTTAAATGTGTTAATCATTGTTTCAACAAAGGATTCTCTGGATCATCCGATACGAAGAATGGGAAAATTACAATTTGCTTCTAACGAAAAATCTAATTATACACGTACCCAATCCGATCCAGCACTTTGGATGTCATTCAACAATTCGTTGGCTTCCTTGACGAGTTCAATCATTGAAAGCGAATGCATTAAGTTATATTCGTTAATCGTACAGAAGTATTCAAATCGAAATGCAAATATCCGCGGTTTCGTTTCGAAAAAGTTAAAAAAAATAACAAGCCGCATCCGATGTTTTCTCTCCGGTATAAAGAGGAGCTGATTTTTGCTCTCGCGCATATAAAAAATAAACATCCTCGCGTTGCATTCCTGTGTAAAAATAGTTTTATTTTTTTAGCGCAAAAAAAATACATTTATGATCGATTGACGCTTATTCGCAGTTTCGGGGAGGGAATGATTCATGGGATTGTGGATGAGTGTACTGATATTATTTGTTTATTTTGGAACTATTGATTCGTCGTGGGTTCAATTTCAATTTCCACCGTTGCAGCTGACAATTGATGATTTCGTTCGTGGGAAATTGGCATTCTCGAACGCAGTCGAATGCACTTTCTTGGAAACGCGAAAGTCCAAAGATAGGAAAGAAAATGGAATGCCGCTGTTGCTGCTGGACTCGAGGCATTTGACCTGCAAGAATTCGCTTAGAATCTGCTTTCAAACATCTGATTTAACATTCATTCTTGCAACTCACTTTTCATCATCATGATAAATCTATATATTGAATACAATTCATTAGAATTATTCATAATTGAATATAAATTTTATCTTTAATTTCTAATTAATGAAAATTGCTAAAATCTTTAAAATATTCAAATTGTTTTTTACCTGTACTACGTAGATATATTTAATTCAAAAGCAGTTAATATTTATCTTCACTCATATTCTATGCATACGACGTTGTAGGGACTCTCGTTTCGGGTTTATATTCATGTAATTTCAGTTTACGCTAAGCGCATTTAATTGGTAAAAGGAATTCCTGGAAAGTGCTGAAAGGTTTTCATGGACAATTTATGTGAAACACGTCCCACGTGTACACAAACGCCGTCCACAAAAGTGGAAAATCATTATGTAACAACATCGCATGGCAATTTTCGTAGCAATAATAAAGGCGCGGAGTGTATATTTTAGGTGCTTTATTGATACAATTAATTTGGAAAAGTGAAATACATTTTTTAATTAATTATTTTATTTTTCGAAGCAATTAATACAAAATAATTCAGGTGATATTATGATGCTTTTAGAAACAAAAAATACGTTATTGTTATAACAAATTTGTAATTGTTATTGTTAAAATCATGCAATCAATGCAATGAATAGAAAATTATGAAAATATTGCTTTTGTTCATGGAATTTTCTAAGTGATTCTATAAAATCGTTTTAGCAAAATACGTTTGTAATTGCAGCAATTTATTTCCAACTTATTGTTTGCTATATAATTTATACAAAACGCTCAAAACAATACTACAAAATCTGTATAAAAATAAAAGTTTCTTTGCAACTTTTAACTAGTTTATTAAAAATTGTTATGTACTTAAATTCATTTATAAACTTTGTACGTCGTTGGTATTGGTGCCCCCAACAAAACACTCTTGGCAATTAATCAAGACGTGATTAATCGGTTGTTGTTTTTTTCTTTCTCTTTCTGTTCACCTTTTTGGAGGCGCGCTTAAAATTAGAGGATGCATCGGATATAAACGTCGAGTGCGTGGGCGTTTCTTGGGCCACTGGCCTAAATAATTATAACTCGCAGAGAGGACAAGAACCTCTCCATTCCATCGCAATTTTTACAATTCCCTTCGCGCAAAAACCAACAACAATATACCTTTAATCACGTGCATAGAATACTAAAAAAATAGCATTTCACAATTTACGGACAAATTAGGGAAATACAAGTATTAGGTATGGGTCAAAATGACCTGACTGTTGAATTTTTTAAAAAAAAAGTACAACAAAATATTAATTTCTCGAAGCAACACAGAATAATTCTTATTATTTAATGAATTTAACCTCATTTAAAACTGCTAAAAACTATACATATATGATTCCACTTTGAAAACCAAATATTGATGATATTTCTAGAACGTATTTGCAATAGACAGGTCACTTTGACCCGAAATACAATAAAATCGGGACTGTTTTACTCGTATTGAAAAGTGCACTAGACAAAATTAAAATAGCTAAGTCAAACTCCATATTAAATTACAATAGAATGAAACAAATATAAGATGGGTCATTCTGACCCGTCAGTCTCTATATTTTTATCTCTTTTCAATTACTTTGAATCGATGAACGGAACTCATCCATAACCCTCCGGCCATTATCTCGCCCTCCGTGCAATTCCCTTTTTCTTCTCTCTACCCCATCTTTACGCGCGTGTCGGCAGTTTTCTTGCAATTTATACAACCCCTTTCTTTTTCTCTCATCTCCGAAGGTTGATGCAATTACACTTAGAGTTAATTAAATTTCGACGACCGCTCCGAAATTATTTGTTCCACGCATTATCATATCCGCACCATTCCGATCACGTAAGGAACTTCACCTTGGAAATAAATTATCGTCGCGATGTTTTATTAATCCCTACGTTCTTCCGACGACGATGTCCGCCGTTATCTTCCTATAAATCCGGGACACAATGTGATCGCCTGATGCGACATCAATTTCGCATGTTGAACGTTCGACGTGGAATCAATCCACCGGGGGATAACGTGATCAAATATTTATGATACGAGGCATGGCACAAAAGACGGACTCTATCCCTGTTTTTTTGTTGTTGTATACATATCATATAATTTCTTTTTTTTTTGTTGCTGCTGCTACTGCTCCTTCGTGATAATACGTGAGGGGGATTCGCGATCAATGACTAATTTTTCCCCTGGTGTACGGAGGAAATATATGGCACACAACAGCACGTAATTGTCGGTTTAATTAATGGATAATGATGACACAACGTGTATTATTTTAGATCATTACAGCTATAGAAGAAACGTCCTATATTTCTAACGACTGGTAACATTCATCCAAACCGAACAAAACGAATTTAATTGCGTAAATGAAACTGTTAAATTCAAGTCATTAATTTTTAAATTTGAACTGCAACTAATGAAGTTATAGGAAGTACTACTTTTTTACTTCATTAGTTTAGAAAATTTTAACGATTTTAACTCACAAATTACCAATTATAAATGCGTCATTAAATATACAAATTATATGATAACTGTCTTACTTTTACTAATTAATCAATTTTCCTGATATTTCTACATTTTATTTTATAAATACTTACTAAATGCACAAATTATTATATATTACTTTAAAGGTCATTGAAAAGAGATAGATTGAACATTTCATATACAAATTAAAGCTGAAAATGTACTTATAATAATAACAATATTGATTTTAACAATTATATACTTGCAAAAAATGTAAATTGTAAGGACTTTCTTGAAAATATTATTTACTTTCAAACTTTTGAATAAAATTGTGAAGCTGCAACAAACAGTACCTCACGTATTATCATAAAACTTGAAAACTGCGAACTTTTAATTGGTCACCATTTGCGTTTATAATTACGTCAGTCTATAACATCCGAGTAATTCGTAATCAAAAATAGAATTAATTTGCGATGTTTTTATTGTCACTCATTTATTGGTTTGTTTATTCATATAATTTTTTTTTTAATGATAAAAGCATTACGATATTATCATCGTTAACCATATAAATTTAAACAATAATTACTGATTTTTTTAGTGTTGTATTTAGTTACGTTATCGGTGTACTTGTTTATCTATTATGCTGCACGGTTAAATTGCAATTAGCGGCACTCAAGATTCTTGCTAATGTGACGTTGTTTTGTTGGAACTGTGTATTTCGAAAGGAATGCATTTCGCTTAAAAGCGTCGTCGCAGACGTCGTTCTCATACTTGCACTGATAGCGTAGCAAACGCTCTTCTCTGCACTATTTAAACGAAGCGCAAGCAACTTGTTGCTGTTTCTCTATTACCATTACGTCGTTATTACTTGGAGCGTTCACATAAGTTCTTAAAGTTACTGCGGTTGCAGCGCATAATATGATTATTAGCAAAATTTTGATATTTGAGAATGAATTTATTTAAACGATGTAATCTTTGTGCATATTTTTGAATTATCATAATTAGAACTGGTTGTTTATATATACCAGTTTACCTTTTATCTTATCGATCGCGTAATTTACGAAGCTCCTCTCGATCCAGATGTTATCTAATTGGAATGTGCGACATTTAAGGAAAGAATGATGCTGATGTAATGATGCAAATTCGCGATGCATCAAAGCGGAGTAGCTTTATTGCTGGAGGCGTTGCTTAGAATTGTTAATTAGGCTGCACCGGACTAAACAATTAACGGACCTTGGCACGGTTTCGCACATTCGTTTTCTATCTTCCTTCTTCGGTTACATAATTTTGCGCGCCTTTAAATCTCTAAAAAAAGACCTCTTCTCTTTGCAGGTGAATTTTGTCATAAGCCAGTTCGTGGCTTTGGCCTTGGCGTCGCTGTTCCGCACGATTCTGCATCCGTCGAAGACCAAAGCGGCCACCAGACATGGATTCGGACTCATATTCGGCCTCATCATCGGATACTTTTGCTTCGGGATGTAAGAGCAAACGGCAGACGATTGGATCTATATTTATATTTTTTGTTTTACATTAAACCATCCTTCTGTTTGTTTTCTTTCTTTTTTGGTGAAAATTTCTATCAGGCAGGCAATCCACTTGGCCGGACTACCAGCTCTGTGTTACATCGTCATCCGCACCACGAACCCCCAGATTATGCAGAGGTGATCTTCAAAGTTTCAATGCGTTTCGTAAATTTGATTATTGTTATTTTTTTAGATTGGTGCTGGCTGTGGCTCTGATTTATCTGTCGTGCATTCATCTGCATCGTCAGGTCTACGATTATGGGTCTTACTCGTTGGACATAACAGGTAATTAAGGTTTGCTGCAGACTGCTTTTGGGTGAGAAAAAAAGGGAGGAGAAACGAATCTCGAAGTTTGCAGGTCCTCTGATGGTCGTGACACAGAAGGTTACCAGTCTGGCGTTCTGCATCCATGACGGCATCTGCAGGAAGGAATCGGAGCTCACGAAGAATCAGCTGGTGTACGCCGTGAAGAATATACCGACGCCGCTCGAGTACTTCAGCTACGTGCTGCAGTTTCCAACTTTGATGGCAGGACCGGCTCTCTTCTACAAGGATTACATCGATTTCATCGACGGCAAGAACTTCCCAACGCCTTCATCCGTAAGACCATTCAAACTTGATTCTAACAATTTCAACAAATATTCCACAAATGATTGCAGAACAACATAAACAACAATTCTGGTGGTAACACCTTGGTGTTGGAACCGTCGCCGGTGAGGGCAGTCTGCAAGAAGGTCACGTTGTCTCTGCTCTGCGCGATAGCTTTCGTAAAGTTCACGCCGATGTTCCACATAGAAGGTGTAAAAGATGACGACTTCGTGGAGAACACAACGCTCATGTACAAGTTCTGGTACCTGAGCAACACCACTATGCTAGTTAGATTTAAGTACTACTTCGCGTGGCTCTTCGCCGACGCCACCAGTAACAACTCAGGAATAGGTTTTGATGGATACCACCCCGACGGAAGCCACAACTGGGACAAATTCTCCAATATCAATATGATCAAATTCGAGGTGAGTCATTCGAAAATACGATTATTTTCTAGCCAAAATTTGAACGGTGTGCAGCAAATCAAGAATAACGTTTGATTGCACAAATTCAATATGCGAACGGCAAATATAGGATGCGCTGCCAAATAAAACAAATAATATTGATAAATCTCGTATGGCATGAATGAACCAGTTTCAATCAATTTGATAAAAAAAATACGAAACTTTATTTATTTTCGTTATGCAGTATAGTGTTATGCAATAGAGAATATTTCTTTTTTTAAATTTATAGATTATAAATACGTAGTTAATTACTAAATATTTAGAATATAATGTGTATTTTATCTATGATTCATGTGACATATATTTCTTCATTGCGTTTTTTGGTATAATAAGCAATTTAACATTTTGAAAAAGAAATAATACACATTATTTTTAAGTTGTTATACGTATTTAGAATAGCAATTGACTCATTTGTGCTTCATTTCCATAGTCCATAAAGCGAAGTTAATGCAGTTATGCGGGACGTGACTCCATAACCATTTAACGTATTTGGCGTGACCAATATAGCATAGTTTATTGTTAATCATTTATTTGCAAATATTTTATTAGGAATGGATGCGTAGTATATAATAAAAGAGGAGTATGAGTTGTTTTATTTGAAATTGCTTTCTTAAATTCATCGGACGATTGGAAGAGAGGCCTTTTATTAATTTGGAGCGACGAACAAGGTTTCACCGAACTTTGATTTATCGAGAAATCCATTTTTTTCTTTAATTGCGAGGCCTTTTGTACATTGTGTTTCGACTATATTTGATCGATACATTTGTTGCTATAACTACTGAACCATGTATGTGTGTGTGTGGGGTCGAAGTTTTTATTTTCCACCCCACGATTTGATTCACCAGTCTCGTGTTCACATTCCGGCCGACTGCCAGCTGATTGATTTAAGTTCATCTCTATCTGGCAGTTAACTTTAACTTTGAACTTTTAATTTTTTATTCAATTTGAAATATGGACGCGGTCGAAAAGTCATTGGAGAATCTTATGAAGGATGACATTCCTAGTATAAAGACCAACGAAATTTACGAATACGTCGTCCAGAAGCGTCACGAGGTTGTGATTGTTACGGTGAAGTTTACCACGCCCGATTTGGCTATATTCACGCAATCGTACGCCGCTCAGACGAGCATCGAGGATATCAAATCAGTTCTTCAGGAGGTTTTCAAATTGTCCAGTGAGTTCATCGAGATAAGCAAGGATGGAGAGGATATCAGAAATGAGCTCACGCTTTACAACTTCGATTTTGGAGAGCACAGATGTTTGGATTTTTATTTGCGATCAACGCATCCGGAGAAGTACATCTCGGCGAAGCAAGCTTACGAGGGTTTAGCTGTTCCGGACATCATCACTGTTACGGTGGAGTACGATGATGGTAGCACTAAAGAAGTAGTCGTTGAGATCGAGAGTAAGACCATCCTGAAACCGTACCTCGGCGGTTATCTGAATAAAGTCACCCAAATCGAGTACCACCATGGGTACTCGCAGACCGGCCCACCGCCTCCGAAAGTCGTGAAGACCCATCGCGACACTCAGACGTATTGGATGAGGAACAGATTGCTGGACACTCATTATTCAAGAGCCACGCAGATGGCCAAATCAGACATTTACATCCCGAGCATTACCGATCGAATCCTAACGTCGGGACCTTACGAAACGGCAGATGAACGTGAGGCCCGTTTGGATATCGAAGGAAAAGTGCGCATCATCCAGCGGTATTTTCGCGCGTGGAAATTGCGAAAGGCGCTGAAAATCCTGTGCGAAGAATACAGGAAGAGAATACGACTGGAGTTAGAGGATGAGGCTTTCCTAATTCGCGAAGATGAGGAACGAAAGAAACGCGAGCTCATCGGAAAAGTCTATCCGCGCACCAAATCCGACTTCTACATGCTGTACAAGATGCTGGAGAATTGGAAGAAGGCGGAAATCGAGCGAATCAAGACGATAGCGTGCGGACCGTCTAAATTAGCGGAAATGTATTTGTTGCTTGAGAAGGAAATTGCGATGCTGCTGTCCATCGAGCGTCAGAAGGAAGTAGTGAAGCAGGATTTGAAAATAAAGAAGGATATCGAGTTCCTGAAGATAATAAGCGAACCGTTGGCTTGGAACAGCGACTACAAGAATCTTTTCATAGAAATGGACACGCTGGAGACGCAAAAGGGTCGGGAATATTTCGAGCTGTACCAGAGATTGTGCGATCACACGTTGGATCGTGACTCCAAGCTGGAAGTGTACTTCGAAGTGAAGATGTCACTGGAAGGGCACGTCGGCTGCGAAATCGGTTTGGAAATACTCAGTCTGATCGAAAGGGCTTGTATTCTCATAACACGCGGTATCAGTGATTGCCATTTGGAGACTCTTCAAATGCGAATCGAGGCGTGCGTCCTAAAACACCTGAAGATGACCGTATGTTGCGAAGGTGTCGCCATGAGGAACGCGAGAGTTAGAGAGAAATTGATGAAGGACAACATGTTCTACTGCTCTCGCTGCAAAACGTTTAAAACGAGCGACGAATTCGCGTTCGATACTCGCACAAATACGTTGTGCGTCTGCAACAGTTGCTCGTGGAGCGATAAAATCATGGAGCCTTGGATGGACATCCAACCGTATAGGTATTTACTGAAGTGTATCAGGCGTGAGGAGAGGAGACAATCCTCGCACAGTTCCATAGCCTTCATCCTCACCGAAAAGGACTTGTACTACATAGTGAATCAGATCTGGCATTCGCATTCCGCCATCAGCGAATGCAACGATATCTACAAACTGCGACTGTGCAGGTTCTTCCGCGACGAGGATTGGGCTCCATGGAATTGCATTCTTCTTACGTACGAGGAGACTAAATGCCACCTGAAGGTGAAATCTATGGAGAAAGTCTACGATCAGGAGTTTCTACAGCACGTCAACAAGAAGCACATCATCTCCAAATCGTATTTCGCGGGCGTCAAGAATCTCAACAACTATTTCGAAGATATCGGTCGGGTGGATTCGCGATGGGACGAAATCATCGAAAAGCGGGAATTTGTTGCGGTCAATAGCAAAATGAAGATATTCTTGAGCTGTCATTAATATACAATCCATTTATATCAAATTATATTGTATAGTTTAAGATTATCAATGCTATTCATTTTATAAGAAACTCATAGTTTCAAGCTTTCAACAATTGCGACCAATAGCAAAATGAAACACTAGTCTTTTTAGAGTAAACTATAAATTTGTCGTTAAAGATTTCTTTAATTCTTGGTTTATGTATTATTTATTTGTATGTTAATTACGTAAGAAACACAAAGAGTTGCATACTGTTGTTTATAATCTAAGAAATTGTATATACACAAATTGTTTGAAATTGCATTTTTAGATTATTAATGCAAATGGGCCAGCAATTGCTATTGTATGTTAATTTCATAAGAAAGACAAAAAGAGTATTGAAGAGTGGAAGAATTGTGATTAAAATTAGAATCAAATTAGAATCGTAACATTTCCTGTGTTCAGTCTATAATAACATTGTTACTTTTGTATGAATGTAGGTAATTTCAATTATTGTATTGAAAATTGTATTTTAACAACATAAAATTAATTAATTGTATTTCTGTTTTAGTTTGGTACAAATCTCAAAGAGAGTATCGAGGCTTGGAATATAGGGACCAACAGATGGTTGAGGATGATCGTATACGAGCGTGTGGACAATTATGCCACGATGTTGACTTACGGACTGTCCGCCCTTTGGCACGGCTTCTATCCGGGCTACTATTTGACTTTTGCAAATGGGGCCCTGTTCACGTTCGCCGCAAGATCGGTATGTTATCATTGACAATCATGCATTATGCATCTCTTAAATCCACTGTTCCTCGCATACAGATGAGACGCACAATCCGTAACTACTTCACCGGAAACAAGGACTCCAAGTTCATCTACGATGTAATCACCTTCGTGACTACGCGTTTCGTGATGGCTTACATAACGTTCGCGTTCGTCTTGTTGGAGTTCTGGGGTGGCATCAGATTATATTTGTAAGATTTACGATTTTATGCATTTACATTATCATTAATTCAATTTTCCGTTTGCAGACATATGTACCTGTGCCTTCATATATTAGCGCTGATAGCTCTATTCATAGTGCCTCGAGTCGTGCCAAAGGTGAACCCGGGGCTCGTCTCCAATCACCTCACGGCCAATGGGAGCATCGCAAACGTCCTTAAACAGGCCAGCCCAATCACGAACAGCGTTTCGAACCACCACGACTGATCCGTTATATTATTCCCGCCCCTTACCACACGATCCTTCCCGAATCCATGTTCCGTATGTTTTCGCGCTATTATCAGCACTTCTCCCTATTTGTCTTTGTTTTCGGTTCTATATTTAAGTTGATACAAGAGCTCACATCGAAGAAGATTTCACGTGACAATAGTTCCCCCCCCTCACAACACTCTTATATAAATTTATATCATATGACATAGGAAATACGAGATGAAAGAAAATCCTTTTGAGAAAGTTCTAAATACGACTGATTCTGATTATTTATGAATGTGCTTCCCGTTCGGTTTTCCAAAATTCAATCAAAATAAACAAATCCTCGCGATGCACAATGGTGAAAACGATAAGCAATTTAACTTTACGTACAAGTTCCAAAGCAAATAAAACTAATATGTTTATAATAATAAAAATTTTAAATACATTGCCAGAGCACAAACGTTGTTATTCATTAGAGATTTATATATATATAGTATATTATACATATAATATATATTGAGGATATATTAAGCTTTTTTTATATTGTATTATATTTGATTTATGTTGATGCGCTTCTTTAGTTAGTGAGATATTTTCGTTTTTTTTTCTTGGATTTTTTATTAGGAGGATGGAATATTATTAAAGGTTAATTAATATATTTATAAATATATAAAGAAAGGAAAAGAAGAGAAAACTATAATACTATAGTTGATAGTAACACTTATCTTGTGAACGAGAGACAAAGTTTCTGAAAATGTACGCTTAAGAATATATTTGATATACAAGCAAATTATATAATTATTAACAAAAAGGAGTTATAGATAGGAAGAGAGAAACCAAGGCGAAATTATTAATAAACAAAACAAAAAAAAAATCGATTAATTTAAAAGTGCATTTCTTTATTTTCTGTTCTGTTTCACACACGTTCAATGACATTTTATACGTTGTATGTTATTTTGAACATGTAAATATTTATATAATTATGATTTCTAATGTTGTGTCTTCCTGTTTACATGATGAAATCGAGACAAAAATGAAACCCAAATATCACTACTAATAAAGAAAAAAAAATATTAATAATGCACATTTTATTACAATCTAAATATTGTTGTTTTATTCACAACCTTTGTACTTAAAATTCAATGCAAATACTGCAGCAGAATTTCTTAAATAAAATTTTAAAGTTCATGAATTTTTTAAAATTTTCACATAAACGTGATTATAATTACATTTATGTATGGTGAGAATAGGTTTTTTTTTAGAGAAAAGAAATAGATTTTGTATATTTGGTTGCATATATTTATTGCTTAAATTTACAAAAGTATTAAACTCCTTAAACTGAAACTACAAAGTTAATAAAACAAATATTAACTAAATACAAAATATCCATGTATGAAATGAAAATATACATGATTGATAAACCTGATGAGTAAAGTAAGTATTACATTTCTCAATACAATTATCAATAAATTAACTTTGGAAATTGAATAAAACAAAAATCAATACTGCCTCTGCCTGTGATTGTTGTATGAATTAGCAAAGTTCTTCCTTGGACTGTTATTCCAATGCTCTGGTGGAGTGATTGAGATATCCATGTAATCACCAATTGTGAACCTCGCTTGTCCCAAAGTCTTCAAATCTTCAGGACCCTTCTGTCCGGATATGGTAGAGCCAATATCCCTCAGCCTGTAAACTGGTTGTCTGCTATCTGGATACACCAAGGCGTAAGTCAACTTTGTGCCTTTTCTTCTTGCTTCTGGACTGACTTTCTTGACTAATATAGCCAATTCACTTAGAGTCGCATCCCTCCATGTGTAAATCTGTAGTTCGTTTTCAGGCACTGTGCCTTTGCTGTAGTCAGATATCTTGTGGTGGTGTCCATTCGAAGACACAAATACTCTTAGTAGAAATGGACATACCTACAATTAAATCAATATTATTTAACTATTCGTTTGTAAAAATTATGTTTAAAACTTCTATAACATCAAACTTTTTATAGAAAATGTGTATTTACCTTTTGCCTATCAACACCATCCTCCTTTTTCTCTTCAATTACCATTTCTATGTTATTTAAACCACTCATTTTGTCTTCTCAAACTGCTACAAACATAAAAAACACTGGATTTGACTAAAAGTGACTAGGTTATGTTTGGGCTTCGAATGTCAGTGAAGCGCCATCTTGTTAGTAGTGCAACTAAAATGAACTATTAATTTTTAAACCGAAAAGAACTACAATAATTCTTAGAAAAAAGGAACGTTAACGAATAATAAATAAAGTAAAATAATTTAAGTAGCAAATATTTCTAAAAATATTAAACGTTTTCTTTTCTTCTTACTGATTAATAGTACAAAAAATAATATAATTTTTCAAATAAAAATGTAGGGAATAAATTATTAAACTAATGCTTTTAATAAATTGAATATTTCATTAAACAAACTAATTTTAAGCAATTAACGAATAATTGTAATTATGGTGACAATAAGAACTTCCATTGTTTTCCAATGAAATTGAACGTCTTTTGATTGACTCTGACATATGACATTTAGCTGGCTGTTTTGCCCTGTTTTTTTGATTCATTTTAATTAAACATCTAGGCAATTCGTTTTAATTAGACACAAAACATTTGTCATGTGATTTACGGCGAGTCCAGGGAGCTCCATAACATCGGGGTAAGCAGCAGACGGGATTATCCCAAAAAAAAAAAAATCCGTATTTACTGTTTATTTATTTTAGATTAGATAAAAATTGTTGTTTGACAACAATTACGTTTTTGAAGAAATGGCTGAGAGCTGCGGAGAAATGGGTGAGGAGGATATAATCATCAATGATCAGGACGGTCTGCCCAATGTCCATCCCAATCTACTGCCTGAAACTGATATGGACAGTTCCGAACATGAGGGTGATGATGATTTCGATGATCTGCCTTCATCCCTTATCGTAACCAACATACATTACACTGTTTTTTCGAATGCAGGTAATTAATATTTATTGTTTTACTTAAAACCTTACCTTACCTTAAAATCATTACTTGCATAATGATACATTTCTAAATCTACAAGTAGCAGAAAGATTTTGTGATTGTTCAATTATTTCAAAATAATGTAATATTTTTCAAAAACTAGTTTATTAACATGTATAATTTTGCAGATTAACTGTAAAGCTTTTATAAATTTTATGATTACATAAGAAGTGGTCTTCTATTAATGTAATAATTCTAAAATAATCTTAACTAGTTTCTAAGATGTAACGATTTTTCTGTTTTATATCACGTTTTTAACTTTTATTTAATTACTCGTTGATTACATGATTTTTTTTTTCAGATAAAAAAGCAACTATGGAGGATCTTTTCCGTATGTTCGATCCTGGGGTGTCCTTCCAATGGCTGCAAAGCTTTCGGCGGCTCAGGGTGAACTTCCAAACACCGTTGGCCGCAGCAAATGCCAGGATTAAGCTGCATCAGTATAAGTTAGACGAATCCGTGATCACCTGCTACTTTGCGCAACCTGTGACCCCGGTGAAGAACAGCACCCTGCAGCTACCGAAACCCTTCAAGCAGTTCCTAATCTCGCCTCCGGCATCGCCACCCGTGGACTGGGAGCCGAGGCCTGAAGGAGAGCCCATCATCAACCAAGATCTGCTTGCAGCTTTGGCATCCCTTACACCAGGGACTGCTCACGAGCTGCACCCTCCGTCGCCCGGTCAGCCCAGCATAATTGTTCACACGGCCTTGGGGGTGGACGGTGAGAACGGCAAGAGCAGAATCCCGCAGACTGCATGCCCAGATCGTGCGTAAGGAGTTTTATAACTCAGGATTTTGTTGCAGGCTAGCAAAGAAACACTAACACACACAAACACATACACCAAACCAACCAATTCGTTATTCAATGTTAACTGTTGTCCTCTTCTCGCTTTTCGACTTAGATAATAGATAGGGCACGGCCATCACCATGGTTTTTTTTTACTGTACTGCTCACTTTGCAGCATGGCAATTCGGGTTTGATTTCATTATTATTTTTTTGGTGGTTTTCGAGACGGGATACGAAATGTTGATTGTATCCGTGATGCAGCTGCCTTGATATTACCAAAAACTTGAATTGCAACGAATCTAAATGTTATAATCTCTATGGAAAAAAATCGAGTAAGCGCAAACGATGTAATCTACATTTCCAACAAAGAAAATTATTTATTTTTTACTTTTAGGATTTTTATTTTATTATGTATCTTATAGAAATCTCCAATGGAATTGTCTAGTTTGATTGATTTTGTTGGATATTCTTCGCTGTGATTGAGAATTTCGGTTATTATTTATTTTGCAAAACTTTTTTTGTATCCCGTGTTTCTTTAATACTTCTAAATTGATTTGAAACGTAATTACCCTTAATATCATTTTCATATCCATATCAAGATTATTATTATTTATTTTCGGTTTACTGTACATAATTCTATATATAAATACGTATATATAAAAAATGTAATTACATTTTTGATGTATTCTTTTTTCTTTCGTCTAATTGCTAAGAAATGAGGAACAAAACGGTGGAGAGACAATTTATGAGATTATGTGCAAATCACTACTTGAATTGAATTATTGTTATTGAGATAATACTGTATTATAAAATATGATGATGTATTCTATGATATTTCAATGTGAAATCTTAACATAAAATTTGAAAACAAATTAAATTTATGTAAATAAAAATTGAACGTTGACCAAACTTATGACTTATTTGTTTATTTGCTAATAATTTCAATACACAATATATAAAGATGCGTAAGGGTGGCGCCCATCTATAACGCAATCATGAAATGCAACAAAAGTAACGTAAATTTCGTGTAATTAAGAAAATCTTATTCACTTTTTTTCAATTTCTACAGCTCGTAGCAGACGACAGCACGAATATGCCAATAGTTTCGTTGGAAAGGTGAGGTATTTAGCTTAAAATTGTGTGGTCGATCTTGAAGAATTGTCGAAAAATTCACGAAAATCTGATCTTTCCTCTGTTACGTAACGAACATTACGCTACTTTTGTTTTATAAAAAGTTGCGTAAGGGTGGCCCATCTTACGCAAGCAATCATGAAATGCAACAAAATTTTATTGGTTTTCGAGCTATTATCGAAAATCCTTTTTTTTTCCATCGAATAGCGATTTTGAAGAAAATCCAATTCACTTTTTTCCAATTTCTACAGCCCGTAGCAGGCGACTTGATGACAACACAAAGATGTCGATGATGTAATTACTGAAAAAAATCGTCTATTCCTTGTTATGTAACGAACATTACGTAAATTTTGTTTCATAAATGCCCATCTTTTGAAATCATGAAATACAACAAAAGTTCCGTAATTTTTGTGTAATTCTCGAGAAAGCAATGAATAATAGAAAAGATAATAATTGATAATAAATTATATTTATGTATTCTATAAAGCTCATTAATACATAATTAACAACAAAAAAATAATTAGATTTAGAATGAAATTAAAATGCTTAATTTTGATAACTTATAGTAGATGTACTGACCAAACAACAATGCTGCACTTACCTCATTTGATAAGTTGTTGTTTCTCTTTAATTTGCGTATTTCATGGTTTAATTAGCACGAGTGGTAATCGATTAATTTAAAAAAAAACGTGAAGGTATTGCAGCAAATTAAAAAAATAAATAAATGGTTATATTCTTATATTTAAAAAAAAAAAAATTTACTCTTTTAAAGAATAATTCTTTCGCTTTCGACGAGTACTAGTGGAAACATGTAAACAACCATCGATCACTAAAGTTCTTTGTCTTCAGAAAACACAACAGAAACTGCAGCTAACTAACGACAATTTTTAAAATCTTTTACATAAGATATACTGAATCAGTGTCTTCATATAAGTATGTGCATTAATTGTTAATAGTCATAAGGTAAGTAGTCAAGAATCATTGGTATAATTGTAATTATTTTAAGTGGAGCTGATAGCAAAAGCTTCTAATGTATAGTTGATGACCTTAAGTTCCACAGAAAGTGGAAAGCATTCTTTACTAGCAGTTTTCTTTTGCAAATAGTGGAAACCTTAACTGCTGAATGAGACCAACAATATTACTTCATTATGGATAACAACTATGAACCCTGTAGTACCCATGATTATATTATTGCTTTGTGCATGATCCTTAGAGACTCGATAACATATCTGAATGCTAGATGCATTGAAAATACTGGAAAAACAAAAATGTTAATTTTCATCAAATTCCCAGAAAGAGACTAAAAGTATTTCAATCAATCTATATTTTCACTTATATTAATCGCTGTATATTTTAGATCAACATTCATGTTCAACATTCTTCTAGTAGCAAGTGTTGACGAAAACACAGGCCATTTTCTAAAACGTTGTTTTCCAAACTGTCTCATGAAAAAGTTTGATAATCGTGACCAAGCTATGGTAGCTACAAGCCTGTATTTACACTGATTGTAATCTCTGTATATTTAAGATCAACATTAATGTCCAAAATTCTTCTTAGAGTTGATGTATACCAAAATACAGGCCATTTTCGAAGACGTTATTTTCACAACTCATAGTGAAATACCAAAGTTTGTTAATCAATTATGAAGATACCATCGCAGCTACGAACTAATATTTGCGCTAATTTTAATCTGTGTATATTCAAGATCAACATCCATGTATAACATTCTTCTGGGAGCTCAAGTTTACGAAAATACATCGCATTATCTAAGTAGTTGTTTTCTTATTTGTTCATCAAAGTGTATATGTATGTTTGGTTGCCAGCACTTTAGGCGCAATGTATGTATCCATTTTTTTGTAACAGCTAGCGCCATCTGTTAGAAATATTTCAAAAGTCGTAGTTCAGGCATTTTGGCGCTGAACAAAATTCACTTCCTTAAAAACGTTATAATTTAAATAAACAAACATGTAAAAATAGTACTTGAGCAAATGTAATATTATTACTTTAGTCTAATCATTAAAATACTAATTAGATTTCGAGTTATATGCATTTTAATTAAGACAAGCTGCGACATCTTTCGGTATTTGCAGGAAATAGTCTGCAACAGGCATACGTATGTGTAGTTGCAGACTGTTTCTTGAATATTCCGACAGATGTTTTTGATTCGCAAAAACCGCCAACGCATAACAGCTTAATAACTTTCTTATTAATTGACCAAAACTAACGTATTTCATAGCAAACGAAAGCGAAAGAATTATTCTTTAAAACAGTAAATTAAAATGTTCTATTATATGCGAAAATAACCATTTATTTAACTATTTTTTTCAATTGGCTGCAATACCTTCACGTTTTTTTTTTAAATTAATCGATTACCACTCGTGCTAATTAAACCATCAAATACGCAAATTAGAGATAAACTACAACTTTTCGAATGAGCTAACTGCCGGCATTGTGGTTTCGTCAGTACATCTACTAATTATATGTTAAATATATAACACACAAACATCATAGCTCCATCCCCGTTGGTTCAATAATCAAGAGCTATGTAATTGATAATATATACTGTACAAATATAAATACAAACAATCAGATATTATAATCAAATATATTCATTTTAATTTTTAACTAATTTCATAATTTCCATGTTTTTTTCGCGTTTTTCTCTCGGCTTTCTTCATTAAATAACATTCACAATTTTTCAACTTCACAGATCTCAGATATCACGGGTTTCTTTCTTATTTTCTTGCTTATTTTCCTAATCAATAATACCTAATTAAAAAGATCACGTTTCTTTGGATTAACAATTTGTTCAATTTAGAAAATATCCCGCAACGGTCGCTCGAGAACGCGTCGTTATTCATCTTCAATTATTCTGTTTGTATCGATCGAAATTTATTGCTTTTGTTTTATAAAAAGTTGCGTAAGGGTGGCGCCCAGTAGTGCAACATGACTTTGTGAGGCTTTAAGCGCAACCTGTTTTGAAGGCCCCATATTGGCCCTACTAAGAAAATCCTAAGGTTTTTTTTCGCGATTTGGGGGTCCCTTAATTTAAAAGGTTCTAGGCGCGCGTCTACTGCCCCTATGCGGTAACGCGCCACTGTTAATATTGTTATTTTCAAGAGATATAAAAGCAATTGAATATGATTATGTTCGTTGTTGTTGTTGCTGCAAATCGTAGGATATTATACCAATTATATAACAAACTTAATGCCTACACGACTGTTTAAGGAAGATCGAGGAACGTGTCCGAGATTTATTGCTGCAAGAAAATAGTTTAATGGTGAAGCGAGAAGTGGGCAGGAGGATAATTGTGAGGAGGATTAGTGATTCGACAACAAAAGGCGTGAAGGGACGCACGGACGACGTTTATTTGGACGTTCAATTAAAACCGAAACCTACATAAAAGAGAAGACTCGAGGGATGCGCATTGTCAAAAGAGGAACAAAGCCTTCGACCGTGAGATACCGCTACTTCCCTTTTCCCCCTTCACCAGCATCAAACCCCGCCGCGTTTTTCAGTCTTTGGCGAGCGTTACGTAACGTCCACGGATCGAGAGCGAGGTGGTAGAAAGCAGAACATTAAAAATGATGCGACGATCAAACAGATCCGATTTTGACCTTAGGCTGAGTTGTAGTAGTAATGTGACGATTATTCGGTTTCATTCTATTATGTATATACACATATATACACAACGTAAACTTGTTTTGTCGCTCAACACAAATTGCTAAATTACCATTTTGGAGCGCGCACGTTTTCTGACTGAAGATGACGACGGATTGTCTACGTAATCGCAAAACGATAAACGCAATCCGTGTACATTTCACTCTCCACATCCGCAGATATTTCTACTCATCGTACAGATATAATTAATATAAATATTTACTGTATTGCCAAAGACCGTCTTCTAAAGCCAGACTGAAAGATCACAATATTCTTATATAAGCGATTATACTTCTTCTACAAACAAATCAAATCGACATTATAATACTTTTTTCTCAGTAATTTTCAAAATTAGACTTGCAGTTAATTAACAAGCGAAGTATAAAAGCGGCAATAACCATGGACTTAATGAATGACAAATAAAATTTTGGAAATCCACAAGAACATAGTAAAATTATTATAAATATAGTATATTATTTTTCGTAGTTTATATTTTGGATTTTTCATAATTAATTGAAGTTATTATATAGTAAGTTATTATTAATGAGAAATCTTGATAATTTTTTGAATTTCGAATTACGTTTTGATACAATTATTTAAATGTGCACGAATATTAGTGCAATATTTATTAATATTTACATGTTTAAATAAACTTGTTGACTTGAACGTAAACTTTAATTAAGCGTAGTTGCTTTTTTTTTGCAACGATAACATTTTGTTAAGGTTAATTGATTATTTTTTTATGGTATTTGTCCTATAAATAGCGCACCTACTTATTGTTGCAATATGCGAATTCTATATAGTTATGTATGTTTCAGACTCCGCACACAAATGTCGTTTTAGTTTCACTTAGGTAAATATAACTGCATTTTACATTTATCCGTTTAATTTTTAACATTTGTTCAAACTGAAGAACTTTTACATCAACATATTCTTCATTTCGATCATTCAGTTTATAAATAATTGCAAAACTAATATGAATATCGTATAGAGAAATACTGAGTTGAGAAATTCCTTTTTCTAATAAAATTTATTTCATTGAAATTGATATCATTATATCGCCCGGCTTATAAAGATATACGGGCTTCCATTATTATTATTTTTAACATGATACGAGTCATCCTTCCTCCACGTCCATGTGTCAAATTACAGAATGATCGAAGACATCTGTCTTATTATATTGAGTCGCGAAACAGAATAACGAGACAAAGATAAAAATGATAGCGATTATGCGATAGAAATATCGGTTTTCACATGTAATAAAATACGTTATGCAGCTTATTTGTTATTGGTAACAAATATATTTCTTTAATGACTTCATTAAAATAAAAATAAATTTATTATTATAAAAAATAAACAAATTATACAGGGTTGTAATTTAATATAATTAATCGTGGGTTGTTCGTAATTAAGTAATTAGTAAATCTTAGATAAAGAAGCAACAGGTTTTTGCTACTGCGAACTATGTAAAAGCTCATTACATTTGTTGCGCAGCACTTGGCCTGAAGTAATGATTATAATTAGTTTTTAAGTGGGAATGTGACGACTGTAAAGAAAGTAATTTACATTGCGATGTGGAATTTGCATTATCGGTCGTAAAATTAATGAAAATTAATCTAGTTTTTACCATTTATAGGTACAGTTTTAATTATATGGAATAAAAGTTTATAGTAAATATTGGTCCATTTACCACCATATTTTGCTCTATTTGGCAAGTTTAGTTGTGTATTAATAGTAACAATTAATGTAAACTGTTTTTAGATACAAAATAATAGATAAAATAAGAAGTGTTGTTTAGTTGTAAAAGAGGATATATTGGTTAATGTAGCAACAGGTTTTTGATGGTCACAATTAGCTCTAATAGTTTCTAAATAAAAAAATATGGAAAATATTAGATACAATAGAAAAATGTGTATATTTTAAGTAAATATAATGTTTGTTTTATTTCGATAATGATAAGTTGTATAAATTTGATAAAGAGTTTATAATAAATGTTGGTCAAAGTAGCAACAGGTTTATGCGATTACAAATTTGATGGCACATCGATAAATATTATTGCGCACTATTTATTTTATTAATAATGCTTATAATTAGTTTGGTAAGTGGAACGAACGAAGGAAGCGAAGAGATGAGGAACGTTAAATGAAAATAAATAGATTTTGAATTGATGCGGAGGCGGGTGGGCGCACGCGCTTCCGCCTCACACATAAATCCTGGAATCTGTGCGGAAAGAAAGGAAGATCGATATGTATTGGCGATGCGTGATATGATGTTGATGATGACGAATTCCCGTTTCAGGTCAGAGAATACACGATCCGAGCGTGTCTTCGTTTCTTTCCTCTTCTCTTTTCATTCCACTGTTGATATCGTTCAGATGCGGTACGGGGGAGGTCGTGAGGCTGAGGAGCAGAGGAAGACGCGCGTCGCGACGCCTGTTGCTCGCGCGCCGCCCGTGCGATCCGACGCTGCTTGTGCCCCAATTGCTCTGACGGATCATCGCGTGTGTTCCCATTAGAAACTATCCTCCTTACAACACACTTCGGATTCTGGTCACAAGATTTACGACTGCCAAAAGACATTAGTAGTGCCGTGGATGCCACCACGGAGGATGCAGTGATCTCCGTCCCAACCACCGACTACCGCAATCATCACTTTTCTCACTCTCTTTCTCCATCTCGCTTTATACGCATCACTTTCGCGCGCGTCCTTCCGTGTTTTTTTTTTTACTTCTTTATCCATCTCCAAGATTTCCACTGAAACGAAAAAGGTAAGAGAAAACTATTTCACCCGTCTCTATCATAATACCATTATGCAATCCCTGGATTTGCGTCATCAACGATTTTGTTTGTGTTTACTGTCGTTCCTGTCGGAGCGTGACCATATTATCTGCCTATCACAGATTTCGAACTAATCACTCGTTTTTTCTTCATCTTCGAAAATGTCCGAAACCTAGAGGAGCAAAACAGCAGTATTAACTTAACTCATTTACATCCACTTCTATGCTAATTACAGTGAACGCAACGCACTCGCTCACGTATTATTCAATAATTCTACAAACAATACCACATGCATATCATTGTGTAGCATAAATTTATACTAAACTTTAATCATTCCGAAATTCCTCGCCCAGACAATATAAAAGCAGACAACATGTTTTATATTTCTCTCTAAAGATTTTCATAAACACTCACTTTACTTATAATTATTATTTCCAATAAAAATATACATTACATAAAACTTAGATTATAATGAATTCTTAATAAGAAATAATATTTCTTATTACGCAGGAAGGATGTAAAATAGTTATTTTAATTCCTATTTTTAAAACTCTTATGTTTTTACTCCTGTATGTTTTTCTTGGTTTATTCACAATATAATGTAATTATTATTTATTCAAAGTAATGACATGTTTATAAATATTAAATAAAGTATAAAATAATAATTTAGTTAAAGAATTAAGTTATTACATTAAGAAACATGCATATATATTTTTTAAAATTTTGTCAACATAAAAGTCGCGTTTTCCCAAAGTATCGAATGAATTTGCAATTAGGAAGCACTATAAGACAGATGTTGTCAATTAACAGCAATATGAGCAGATGCGTTGAATTCTTACAATGTTGTTCTGTTCTTATGGTTGACGACGTGCAGCGATGGTCAAGGAGGGAAAGCACCGAAATTGTTGAGACCTTTGACATTTATGTTTTGTTTCCCGTTTTGCGTTCGCTTTTCTGAGCGCCCGTATTTTTAGCTGAGACCGACGTAAAACTGGAGGATAAATGTGGCGTCGTAAAAGAATAAGAAACGCATTATTGTCGCCGTTTTTCACCGTGCGGTCCCGTTCCAAAAACTGTCGTTCATGGTTATTTCTTACGGATTTGCTGCCGCCGCTTATTTTGCCAAACAGAAATAACTTATGATTCTTTGGAAAGGTCGACGATTGGAAGGAACAAGAAAACGTCGAACTTGACGATGATGGTGCTAATTAATTTGCTTTTGTTTTTCCAGTACCAAAAGGGCATAATTGATGCCCCAAATATTTGAAATATTCACCATGGATTCGGGTTCCAAGAAGAAGCGGATACATCTCAGCTACAGGTGCATAGTTTTACTTGTGCTTCTGTTCGTCGTGTGCAATTTGGCCACGGGTCTTTTGGTATACTACAATTCAGTTGATTCTCCGAAACGGGATACGCAGATCGTGCAATTAGAAACGGAAACTTCGACAGCAACATCTCCGAAGGAAACCACTAATCCTTCCACCGATCGGATCGATGTTCAGGCTAAACCAAAGAGAAGCGTCCGTTTACCTAAATCAGTGACTCCTAGCGCATACAGGCTTAGCATTGTTCCTTTTATCTATGAGAACTTTACGTTCGAAGGAGATATTTCCATCGATGTTAATGTTAACGAAGCTACGAGTAATATTACGTTGCACATAAATGAACTGACCATAGACGAGGGATCGGTGAAAGTCTTGCAAGATTCCCGTGAAATATCGGTTTCTCATTTGGTCTATGATAAGGCTCTCCAGTTCTTCATCATTAACTTCCCAGAACCGTTGAAACAAGGCAACTATAGCGTCTCCATGCAATTCGCTGGTGTTCTTAATAACGTCCTCCAAGGTTTTTATAGAAGCTCTTATCCTGGGCAGAACGGAACAAGGTATGAAATTCAAATGTATAACTCAAATTACATAAATTGCAATATTTTCGTATATCAAACAATTTGTTGATGTTTTATGTGTAGTTTTTAATAAATATCATTTTATTCATGTAATAGATGGATCGCGGCGACACAGTTTCAGCCGACGGACGCAAGAAGGGCATTCCCATGTTTCGATGAGCCTGCGCTGAAAGCAACCTTTGAGGTTGCTATTGGACGTCCCAACAATATGTCCTCGATCTCGAATATGCCTAGGATTCGATCGCATCCATTCGATGGAGACGTGAATTACACCTGGGATTTCTTCGAGCGTTCTGTACCGATGTCTACGTATCTCGTAGCTTTCTTAGTCTCCGATTTTGAAAGCAGATCTGTCGGAAATTTCTCCGTCTGGGCTAGGAAGAGCGCAATAGATCAAACGGCGTACAGCTTAGAGGTTGGTCCCATCATCCTGAAGTACTACGAAAAGTTTTTCGACATTCCATTTCCACTCGCCAAAATCGATTTGGTCGCTTTGCCCGACTTCTCCGCTGGTGCCATGGAAAATTGGGGCTTGATCACGTTCAGGTATTTCTTTGTATTTAGATATATATTCTTATTACACACATTTTATTCTAAAAGGGAATCGAATCTGCTTTACGATGAGGTCGTTTCATCTTTAACGAACAAACAGAGTATTGCAATCGTCGTAGCCCACGAGTTGGCTCATCAGTGGTTCGGAAACTTAGTTACTCCATCGTGGTGGACGGATTTATGGCTCAATGAAGGATTCGCCAGTTACCTGGAATACATAGGCACTGATGCTGTGAGTAACTTTATAAAACATTAAAATTTTCATTCAATTTATTTGCTTTTAAAGGCGCGTCCGGATTTGAAGGTTCTGGATCAATTCGTTGTTCAGGAGAATCAAGTGGTATTTTCATTGGATGCTCTAAAATCCTCGCATCCGATTTCAATTGAGGTCAACGACCCAGAAGAAATCAATGATATCTTCGATCGTATTTCTTATGGAAAAGGTATATATTGTTTTCGCTTTGTTTTCTAGTTAATTTAAGTATTGTATAGGATCAACCATAATTAGGATGATGGATCACTTCCTCTCGACGCCTGTCTTTCAAAAAGGATTAACGAATTTTTTGAATGAAAAGTGAGTAATTTATAATAAAGAATGTAGTTCGTCACTCTTATTTAATTTATTTAGGATGTACCAAAGCGCGCAGCAGGATGACTTGTGGGAGTCACTCACGGAAGTTGCACGTTCTGAAGGGATATTTGATAATACCATGAGTGTGAAAATTGTCATGGATACATGGACTTTGCAGACAGGTTTTCCAGTAGTTTTTGTAAGCAGAAAGGAAGGTCGACTGAGCGTAAGGCAGGAAAAGTTTTCGCTTAATGGTAGCTCGGATAAGGAGAAGGCCCTATGGTGGATTCCGTTGACTTACGCTAATCGCACCAATGAACGAAGCGAAATTTGGCTGAGAGGTATCGAGAAGATGAGCATTGAGGATGAGACCAAACCGAGCGAATGGTTGCTGGTCAATTTGAACCAATCCGGTTACTATCGCGTCAATTACGACGATGCGAATTGGGCTCTACTCACCGAACAATTGAACCGTAATCACACGATCTTCGATCCGAAGAATCGGGCTCAAATCATAGACGACGCTCTGAATCTGGCAAGCGCCGGTTACCTGAACTACAGCATAGCCATGAACGTTACCAAATATTTGGCAAACGAGAAGGACTTCGTGCCGTGGAAGGCTGCATTCAAAGGTTTAGATTATATGCACGAAATGTTCATGCGTAGCGAACATTTTGATAAATTCAAAGTAAGATTACTTAAAGCTGTTTTCGTGAATCTTCATTATTACTCTTTCGTTTAAGGATTACATGCTGCGTTTAATACTGCCACTTTACAACGAGCTGGGCTTCAGGGATTCCCCTAAAGATCCGCCGTTGGTTTCCTATTTGCGGAACGAAATTCTACCCAGGGTGTGTCGCCTGAGCTACAAAAGTTGCATCTACAATTCTTCGATTCTATTTGACAATTGGCGAGCGTCACCCAATCCGGACGTGAATAATCCGTAAATATGTGTTTCCTTTAAAAATTAAAATATTTGGGTGTCCCGATTCTCAGGATTGATGATCAGAATCGGTTTTCAGGATTGCTCCGAATATGAAGGTGTTCGTGTACTGCAGCGCGATCAGGATGGGCGGAGAGGATGAATGGAACTTTGCGTGGGAGAGGTACTTGAACACGAATGTGGGCACTGAAAGGGAGACAATTTTGGCGGCATTGGCTTGCACCGAGGAGGTTTGGCTTCTGAATCGGTTCCTGTCGAGGGCCGTAACTGAAGGATCCGGTATTCGAAAACAAGACGCACCTTCTGTTCTCACCGCAGTAGGTGGTAACGTCATTGGACAAGGACTGACCTACAGGTTCATGACCAACAATTTTGCGAAAATTAAGAAATAGTAATACAAAGGAATTCCTTGCATGCGTTCGATTTAAACTGATTTAATGATAATTTCCAGTATGGGTTCCTCCTTCATATCGTTGAATGGCATCATACGTCTGATTTCGCAACATTTCAACACGAGACAAGATGCAGTAGATGTGAGTAAACAAGATGACTTATTTTCATCAGGGTCTTACACTGTTCTTCGCTTTGCAGCTATCAAAGTTTGCGGCGAAGGAAAACCTGACATCGAGGCCGATCAGTCAAGCGATCGAGCAGGCCTGGGTGAACGTGGATTGGATGGACAGGAACTTTGCGACGATTGTTTCTTGGTTGAAGAATAATTGAAACCGCCAGTCGATTACTTAAATACATTTCACTTAACTATAGTTAACATTTTATTCCTTAAATATAAAGTGAAAGAAAAATCAATAAGAATAAAAATGTTGATGACTGTTTTAATGCAGCATCTTGGAGATGATTGCGAAGCCGGCGACCTGCGACAAAGATCCGGCAATACCGGCTGTCGAATTTCTACTATTGTACTTATTGAGCCAAGTCATTATTTCCTCTTCGTGGTTCTTCACCCATTTCATGTTGGTCTCGGCTGTGGCGATGGCTGCTTTCGTCGCGTCTTTTGTGGCGTCTTGGAGTTTGCCTTCGTTGTCTCTCAAGAACTTTTTGAGCTAGAACGAAACGAGATTATTATTTTTGCTTCCAGTATCAACAATTGATCACTTACTTTCTCTACTTGCTCGGAACTGGTGATTCTCTCAGCGATGCTCGTGATAACTTTGGAGAGCGGATTCATACCTTCATAACTGCAAACGAGAATCGAATGGTAATTTGATATACAATTATATAAATTCACTTACTTCTTCACGATTTCTTCGAATTTGTTTGCCATGAAATTCAACGCAATATTGACGCCGGTTGGATTACCGGTGAGGACAGCGGTGAAGACGCTATGCGTGTCTTGTTTCCTGATTGTTCCATCAATCGAACTGGTCAAGTATTCTTGCTGCAAAATTGTATTATTAGTGCATCCGAGTGCCGTGATGATTTTTGCATTCTCAGAAGAAACAGACTGTTCACTTGCTAATTTCTCGAACAAGAATTGCCATTCCTTAAAACTTCCGTGACGAACAGCGGCGCAATATACGACGCTCCTCATATCTGGTTCAATCGCTGCTCTAAAGATTAGTTGTATTTTAAATTATTTATTTTACATGCAATACAAGCCTTACCCTCCTTCCATATATTTCTTAAAATCATCTTTCGAAGTTTTCACGCAATCGCCCATGTTGATCTCGCAAGCCCACTGCATAACAAGTGTTTTCTTCAATTTTCTGATGTGCTCACTTTCGGTGGTTATCTCTGCTCTTTCCAAAGATTTGTACACATTTCCCATGAGATCTTTTATGTAATTCTATAAATAAATAGAAACTGATTTGCTAGGAAAAGAAATATAAATTCATCATCAAAATATTTACGGTCAAAGTGGTGTACAGATTTCCCGAAAATCGTTTCCTCAAGAAAGAAAATGAGTTGAAGGCAGTGTACCACGGGTAGTAGCTCGTTTCTTCTTTCATGTAACCGATGAAGTTCAAACTGTCGTTGTATTTTGTGTAGTCACCACGTGCCAAATTTAAAACATCGTCGACGAGCTGTGCACGATTTATTTGATCAATCTCATCAATTGTCGACTTGTCTTTCAACGTCTCGTGAATTAATCCTAACAATATTCTATCGTAATTAACGCGATAGTATCCGGTCTGCTGGATGTTAAATATAATCCATTTTTTTGTATCAATTGTAATCTCAGTAGTTGCACTAGTCATGTTTATTTTAGGTTTAGTATTTCTAAAATCGGGATTGTCTCCTGTAGTGTAAGTAATTGGTATCTTCCAAATAGTCTTGCTTTCTTTTTTTCCCTGTGTTGAGTGTTTCTCATACACAAAACGTTCTTGTTTGAGCACGGCTCTTCCTTTCGAATAACTAACAGAGACAACTGGATATCCGGGACTATAGATCCATTCCTTCATCATGTTTTTCATTTCGTTCACATTTTCGCTGGAGCTCAATTCTCTGAACAGATCGTCGGGAACTGCGCTCGAAAATTTGCTGAAATTTCGCTTTAATACAAAGATTTACTGCAAAATCGATTTTACCTACTTTTTATTTA
This sequence comes from Nicrophorus vespilloides, assembly GCF_001412225.1. NCBI lineage: Eukaryota > Metazoa > Arthropoda > Insecta > Coleoptera > Silphidae > Nicrophorus > Nicrophorus vespilloides. The sequence continues at coordinate 49,887 of NW_017097343.1, read as the reverse complement.
AATATTGTTGTATGCGCATCTTAAATTCGGGCGGTCCAATTAAGTGTTGCATCATCCTGACGATACATCCACCCTTATTGTAAGTGATGGAATTTGATTGAATATCAGAGGAAGAACTGACTTTGTTGGATAGCGGCTGAGTTGTAACATCGTCCAATGGGAATACGGTGTGCATTTGCTCAACAACAAATTGATCCATCATATTCCAATCAGGGTGAACCTTTAAGGATGTCAGAGAATAAAAAAGAAATGATTATTCGTAAAAAACTTATCGTACCTTTTCAGTGATAAAATACTCTAAGAATCTGGCGAAACCTTTGTTCAGCCAAGCGTCCTCCCACCGTTTCATGGAAACCAAATTGCCAAACCACATGTGGGATTGCTCGTGAGCCATAATCGATGACACACGCTGCTTGTTCTTGGTGGTTGATTCTTTAGGATCCCATAAGAGAGCGCTTTCACTAAACAAATGAATGGATGTTTTTCTTGTTAGTAACATTACAAATAAACAATGCTGTATTAAGATGTCTTGTTGTTTAAGACAAAACAACACGTTTAAGATTTTGGTGTGTTTACCTGAAAGTTAAGAGTCCCCAATTTTCGGTAGCTCCAGCCGGATAATCTGGAATGGCCACTTGGAGCAACTGATTCATTGTTGTCGAGAAATAATCAATTCCGGTAAATTGGTTCAGTTTCTGTACGAGTAGAGGTGTATCTTCGGCGGCAAACACCATAAATTCTCTGGCTTCCTTCCTTGCCCAAATTTTCATCTGCTTATGTGTAGTAGCTATGGGTTCAAATTTTGCAACAACAAAAGCTACAGCGTATGTGGACATCGGTGCAGTTTCTTTAAATATAGTTCTAAAAGAAAATCTTGTTATGGATGTGTCCAATATTAGGATATTAGAAAAGTTTACGTTGAGGGACTTGTATTTATTTTTGGTTGATTTCCAAGAGCCGTGTATCCCAATGGATGATTTACAGTAATGGTAAATTTGGCTTTAAATTGTGGTTCATCGAAGCAAGGGAATGCATGACGAGCGTACGTGGGCTGGAATTGCGTAATGGCGAAAGTCCTACAATTAAAAATCAAGTTATGAAAGAACGACTAGAAAGGATTTAGGTGTTGTAATTACTCAGTATTCTTTGAGTCCACTTTATAGGTGCTCAAATAAAATCCGTACGCGTTTTCGGCCAGCGTTCCTTGGAATGATCTAAACTGAAGAATGTATTTGCCTATAGCAAGATAGTTTCCAATTGTAATATGAAGAATTTCGGTGTCTTCGTTGTATTCAACATTAACTATTCCAAGTGCCACAGTTTTGTCATCGGTAAGAGCAATATCGTTATCAAGTATTATCAATTCCTTAGCTTTATGCAAGCGTATAACATTTGTCGATTTCTCAATGTTGAATTTTATCTGAGACTTTCCGGTAAATATTTTTTTCAAAGCAAAACCATCTGTCAGCAATATATCGATTTCATAAGATTCAGGTTTGACGAACTCGTCCAATCGGTCGTTGACTTCACCGAACAAACCATTGGAGGTGTTATTAAGAGGACCGCCTTGTACTAATCCCAACGTTGCAAGCAACCACAACAATATCATTTCTGGAAGCTGAAAAAAAAGTCGGTGTCTTAAAATCTTCAATTGCTAATAGTTAATTAAGTGAAATTAATTATGTATATACATAAAAATTTCGTGAAATAGAATAATAAAATAAATATATATAACTACTTTTGTGTGTATAACAGTTGCAGCAACTTCCCCAATATCGTGGTTCACTTTTTACAGATTGTTCCATTTATATAACGAAAGGCTCGACGGTTATCTAATCGACAGGATATCTCTATCAAGATATATTTATTGGAATTATGATGAACAGTATTTTAATAGACTAAATTTTGTCGAATTGCTGTCTAATTTTGACTCTATTTCTCAAAATTACCCTCTATATGTACGTTATCTTTGACAATACGAAAATTAATTAATTAATTGCTATATGAAATTTTTTACACAAGAAATTATATATTTTTTTTTATAAAAACAAGTTATACAATCTAATTTGTATAATTAGTTTAAAATCAGTTTATTCCAAAAAAAATTGTTAGCCTCTACTTGAAAACATTTTATCATATTGTATCAGTAATATAAAGTAAGTTTCCACAACCACAGACTAAAAATAATTTATGTAATATTCAAAATTTTTCTAATCATAAGTTACTGATATGATGAATTTGTGTCAAAAATCTTGCAAAAAAATATTAAATACTGAATCATACAGAACTTTTGATCTTTAGATATAAACTGATTGAATAATTGAACATTTCCTTTTTCTAATCGCTGATCTGCATTATTCGTCTGAAAACGGAACATTCCGACGTGAGACAAAATGCAGTAAATGTAAGCCCTTCTTTTGAAGAAGAGTCTTAAACAGTAGATCACTTGAAGTTTGAAGTGAAGGAAAACCAGACGTAGAGTTAAGATCAGTCAAGCGATCGAGCAGGCCTGGGTAAACGCGTACTGGATGGATAGGAACATAGCAATGATTGTTTTTTGGTTGGAAAAAAAGTGAATCAGCGATTACTTAAATTACATTTTATTCCTTAAATATAAAGTGAAAGATAACAAAAAAAAATAAGAGCAAAAATGATGATGACTGTTTTAATGCAGCATCTTGGAGATGATTGCAAAGGCGGCGACGAGCGCCAAAGATCCGGTAATACCGGCTGCCGAATTTCTACCATTGTACGTATTGAACCAAGCCGTTAGATCTTTTTCGTAGCTCTTCACCCATTTCATGTTGGTCTCGGCTGTGGCGATGGCTGCTTTCGTCACGTCTTTGGTGGCGTCTTGGAGTTTGCCTTCGTTGTCCTTCAGGAATTTCTCGAACTAGAATGAAGTGATATTATTTTTCTGCATCCAGTTTCAACAATCGATCACTTACCTTCTTCACTTGCTCGGGACTGGTGATTCTCTCAGAGATGCTAGTGATAACGTTCGAGAGAGAATTCATACCTCCATAACTGCAAACGAGAATCGAATAGTAATTTAATATAGAATTATGTAAATTCACTTACCTTTTCACGATTTCTTCGAATTTGGTTGCCATGAAGTTCAACGCAATATCGACGCCGGTAGGATTTCCGGTAAGGACAGCGGTGAAAACGCTCTGCGCGTCTTGTTTCCTGATGGTTCCACCAATTGAACTAGCCAAGTATTTCTCTTGCAATTTTTTATCATTCGTGCAGCCAAGTGCGGTAATGATTGTTGCATTCTCAGAAGCAGTGGTCTTTGCATTTGCGAATTTATTGAATAAGTGTTCCCATTCCTTGTCACTGCCGTGACGGACAGCGGCACAATATACAACGCTCCTCATATCTGGTTCAATCGCAGCTCTAAAGATTAGTTTTATTTTAAATTATATATATTATATGCAATACCAAATATCTTACCCTCCTTCCATGTATTTCTTAAACTGTTCTTTTGAAGATTGAACACAAGTGCCCATGTTGATTTCGCAAGCCCACTGGTTAATAAGTGTTTTCTTCAATTTTCCAATATGTTCACTCTCGATGGCTTTATTTCCTGTTGTCAAAGATTTGTAAACATTTGCCATGAGATCTTTCATATAATTCTGAAAATAATTAGAAATTTGTTGATTAAGAAAGGAAATATAATGACATTGAAAATGATTACAGTCAAATCGGTGTGCAGACTTCCCGAAAGTCGTTTCCTCAAGAAAGAGAAAGAATTGAAGGCGGTGTACCATGGGTAGTAGCTCGTTTCTTCTTTCATGTAACCGATGAAGTCTAAACTTTCCTTGTATGTTTTGTAGCCTCCGCGCGCCAAATTGAAAACATCGTCGACGAGCTGAGCACGACTTATTGGATCAATCTTATCAATTTTCTTTTTGTCCTTCAACGTCTCGTGAATTAAACCCAACAATATTCCATCGTAATTGACGCGATAGTATCCAGTCTGCTGCATGTTCAAGATGATCCATTTTTTAGGTAGAACTATAATCTCACCAGTTTCACCGGTCATGTTAAGTTTAGGTTTAGTATTTTGGAAATCGGCTTCATCTTCTATAGAATAACTAATTGGTATCTTCCAAATAGTTTTGGCTTCTTTTTTTTCCGGTGTTGTTTGCTTGTCGTACACGAAACGCTCTTGTTTGAGCAAGACCTTTCCTTTCGAATAATTAACAGAGACAACTGGATATCCGGGACTGTAGATCCATTCCTTCATAAAGTTTTTCATTTCGGTCACGTCTTCCATGTTGCTCAATTCTCTGAACAGATCGTCTGGGACTGTTTTCTCAAATTGGCTGATAAAAACGAAATTTCTCTTTAATACAACGGCTCACAGCAAAAATCGATTTTACTTACTTTCTTTTCAAATATTTTTGAATACGCTTTTTAAATTCCTTGACTCCCATCAAGTGTTGCATCATCCTGACGATGCATCCACCCTTGTTGTAGGTGATGGAACCGAAGTTTGATTGAATCTCGGTGGCTGAATCGACTTTGTTAGATAACGGCTGAGATGTAACGGCGTCCAATGGGAATACGGTGTGCATTTGCTCAACAACAAATTGTTCCATCGTATTCCAATCAGGGTGAACCTATAAACATGTTACACAATAAAATACTAATTTTGACAAAAAAAGAAAAAAATTCATACCTCTCCGGTGGTGAAATACTCGAAGAATCTGGCGAAACCTTCGTTGAGCCAAGCGTGCTCCCACCATTTCATGGTTACCAAATCACCGAACCACATGTGGGATTGTTCGTGGGCCATGATGGATGATACACGCTGCTTGTTTTTGGTGGTTGATTCTTTAGGATCCCATAGGAGAGCGCTTTCTCTAAACACATTAATTGACCATTTAAGCATATTACTATTGTTTAGACTGCTGTAATTTATATGCTTGTGCTTTTTGTGACTATACAAATAAACAAAGAGAAAACGAAACGTTTAAGATTCAGGTGTGTTTACCTGTAAGTCAAGAGTCCCCAATTTTCCATAGCTCCAGCCGAAAAATCAGGAATGGCCACTTGATGCAACTGTTCCATTTTTGTAGATAAATACGGAATTCCGGTGTATTCGTCCAATTGTTTGACGAGTTTAGGTGTATCTTCAGCAGCAAACTTCATAGTTTCTTTGGCTTCCTTCCTTGCCCAAATGCTCATTTCTTTGTTATTGGTAGGTTGAGCTTCAAATTTTGAAACAACAAAAGCCACAATGTAGGTGGACATGCTCACAGTTTCTTTGAATGTAGTCTTAACACTAAACGATAAAAAAATAGATTTTAGTTATCAGGAAATAATATTAGGCTAACTGAATCGTACTTTGTAGAAGCTGCGATTTTTGGTTGATTTCCAAGAGCCGTGTATCCGATTGGATGATTTATAGTAATGGTAAATTTGGCCTTAAATTGTGGTTCATCGAAGCAAGGGAATGCACGACGAGCGTACGTGGCCTGGAATTGCGTAGTGGCGATAGTCCTAAAAAGTAAGAATCAAGTTAAAAAAAGAACGACGCAGAAACGATGCAGATTTTCTGTGTTATAATTACTCAGTTTTCTTTGCATCCAGTTTGTAGGTGCTCAAATAGAATCCATACATGTCCTCGTACAGTTTACCTTTAAATGTTTTGAAATCAAGACTGTATTTGGTGTTTTTTACAAGATCTCCTTTAAGTATGAGCGTAATGATTTCAGTGACAGCGTCGTATGTCATTTTTTCTATTTTAATTTCTGCTTTTTTATCATCGGTAAGAACAATATTAGCCAGTTCTATATCCATTTCCTCAGCTCTATGCAAGCGTATAGAACTGGTCTCTTTCTCAACGTTGAATACTATCGTGGTCTTTCCGGTAAATGTTTTGTCCGTAGCAAAATTATCTTTCAGCGACAATTCGATAACATAAGATTCGGGTTTGACGAATTCGTCCAATCGGAAGTTGTCTTCAGCGAATAAACCATTGGAGATGGTTTTAAAAGGACCGGCTTGGGCTAAACCCAACGCCGCAAGCAACCACAACAACCTCATTTCTGGAAACTGAAACAAAATTCGGGATGAGAACACGCAACACTTTCTGTCTGATCGCATAATCTCGCATAGATTCCATAAGAGCATATTAAATGATAACGTTTTGTAAATACGATTGTGCTCTTGATTTTGTCAATATCCCATTTAATTAACTCATCAAGTTGATAGTTAAAAAAAAATGTAACAATATTATGAATATTTCCTACACTTTTATATAATAGTTAAATAATTGAAACTAATTGCTTATATTTATACAAATGTAAAAATTAATATCATAAACATTATCAATAAAAATAATATATATATATAGAAAAGATAAATTTACTTTTGTCCTTGTGATATTTGCAGCAATCTCTCCGATGTCGTGGTTCACTTTTTCGAGATTGATCCAGATGATGGACTGCGGAGTGGCTTTCGCGGATGGCCCTTTTATAAACGTCGGTCGTTATCTAATCGACAGAGATATCCTGCTAAGATCTAGATCAGAATTGATTGGAATTATATAAAAAAAGATATAATGAATGTAGAAATACTTTTTTTTCTCAATAGATGAAAGTACGCACCGTATTTCGAGGTAGACTCGATTCTGCCGATTTGCTGCTAAAATTTCTGTATTGTCTCTAATCTGCCCTCGATATGCACGTTATCTCCGACAATACGAAAAGTCATTATTTATATAACAATAATATCATCATCCATGTACAATTATGCATACAAGAAACGTCTGATAAGTGAGTGCTTTATTTTTATTATATTTTTGTTTTTTTAAATAAATACTGATTATGTATCAATTTATAAAATGATGATTGAAGAATTCTAGATAATAAAAATTGCACTACACAAAAAATAAATAAAATTAAATGATACTAAATGGAAAACTAGGAGTTTGTCAATACATGCCTTTTTTTGTCAATTTTAAGGTACTTTCAGCTACCAAATGGAAAAAACTCAACAGAAAACAAATTCTCTATATATAAGACAATCATCAAACCGACTTATGGTATCATAAATTTTGTATTCTTTATTTTTCGTTTCATTTTATTAGTTCGTTGGATGAATCGAAAGAGTTAGTGAAAGAATTAGTAAATGTATTGAATATGTTTGATGTGGAGGATAAAATAAAAACAAATTTTGCAAAAATATAGTCAAATTTATTAGAATAAAGAAAACAAGAATATCAACATTATATATTTAGATAATTCTCAAATAAATGTAAATATAAAAAATCTAAAAACATTGATTTATAAATGTAAATTGATTAAATTATAATACTTAATTAATTTGACCTTTTTCTTATTACCTTAACTTATTAGGTAGAGAATTTTCTTTTGAAATGCTGTTCGTTTAATGGTATAAAGTTATTATATATTTTTTTCCGAAAAAAATCAACTTTATTGTTCAAAAAAATATGAATCCTGATTATTACGTATCAAAGCTAAATTCTCAGTATTATTTATATAATCAGTTTATTCATATCAACAAATTTAAATTAGGTGCAACAATGCTAGAACATATATAATGGAAAATTACTCTAATCACAAGAATTTTTAATACATAAAAAAAAATCTATACATACTTCTATACAAGTAGTTTATACACTAATTATAGGAATCGAGGGACGTAAATATAATAAACACTACACATATTGTAGGATTGAAATAAAATCCGAGATCTAAAAATAAAAGGTGATTAGATAGGACTGCTGCAGATTCATACTTTGTAGATCATGCCCGAAGTGGATACTGCGAAATGCTTGTAGCAAGCGCTCGGCCGCAATAACCGGACATACGACTTTTGTTTTTATTTCTTGAGATTTGCATCTCTAATCTAGAGGCTGGACGAACTTTATTTTAAGGGACAGTCGTAACAAAAAAGCGATGTCT